>NC_090650.1:59034937-59129937 GCF_040937935.1 Hyperolius riggenbachi
AATTGGTAATTACAGCTACAAAAAGTTATTTGGCTTCCCCCTAAATTGGCCCTAGACTATGATATATACACTACATAATACATACTGTACATAGACATTTGACTATGGTAGGGATTAGATTGTGAGCCCCTCTGAGGGACAGTTAAGTGACAAGACAATATACTCAGTAGAGCGCTGCGGAAGAAGTTGGCACTAGATAAATACTAAATAATAAGTATACTGTATTTACGGTGACTTGTAATCATAATTTGGATTTACCACTGAGGAGAATTGGACTGTTATCTTGCCTATCTTGGAGGGCTACAGTTTGGCCATAGTGAAGATTTGCTTAGTGCTGGAGAAAGTCTGGGGCCCCAGAGGACTGTTTTATGAGAAGGTATGAATGATTGATGGATTTAAGGAGGAGCCAGTGTGATTATTTTTCTTTATTGTTTGCTTGATTATGCCTAAAAAAAAAAAATTACTGCACGCATCTTATACTGTTTTTTTTTTATTAGTTAAGTTGTTACCAAACAAACGCTTAGATCCTATATGGACCAGTCGTAGATAATATTCCGATTTTTTTGATAAGGCTTGAACCAATTTTACCCTTATCTCTCCTGCTCTTCCTTTTCCTCTCTTACTTCTGTTCTCTATTCTCCTGTTCCATTGTTTCTCCTCTGGAAATAGTTTTCCATACCTCTTCCTACCCTCCTTGGTCTTAATATTTCCTCCTTTTCACACCTCCTCTCTCCTCTATCACTCCTTCCATCTTCCTTCCTTCCCTTTCTCTCCTCCTCTCTGCTCCATCCCTGTCTTTTCCTTTGTCTCCATTTTCTTCTGTCCTTGCCGATTTACCTCTTCTATATTGTTTTCTTCTTCTTCCTCTCAGCCATTTCTCTTTCTTATTGTTTCCCCTGCTTATCCTTGCCTTCTCCTCCTGTCTCTATTCTTGTTTATTGAAGAATACAAAATGGGGAACAAACCGAGAGCCCACTATAGTGCGATAAGTAAATGCTCAAAGGTTATTTGAAAGTGCGAAGAGTGGAATAATATTTACAAGTGTGGGTCACCTCAAAAGCAACCACCACATAAACAGATGGCGAGGACAAACCCGAACCGCCTCGGGTTTGTCACTCTGTCTCTGTATTACTGAAAACACGGGGTGACACCCTTCTACCAAGGGTGGACAATAAACACTAGTTTAATGGATAAAACAGACAAGCCAATAAGTATAAAGCCCACAAAACCAGTTTAAAAAGGAGGTAACAATGGACACAAATTGTTTCATTCAAAGACAAAAATAAGTTTGCAATGCGTTTCGCTGGAAAAACATGCTTCTTCTGGTAATAAATATATATGGGAATTTCTAAGAACCAGTCTCTGCAAGCTTGGTGCCTGTGCCAAAACAGGGAGGTAAGGCCACCACTACCTCCGTCTTTGAAATGCTTTCAGTTGGCACCTCTGATTTATCGATTATACCACTATTCCTTTTTCTGCTCCCACACACCACCTTATCCACTTCTATCCCCTAATCTACCTTATAACCCCCCATTCACTACTTTAAATGACAGTTAAATTATGTAGCACATTCATATATCTTGTCTTAAGACTTTTTCTTTCACTCTTGCGTGACTCTGATGTGTACCTTTCCAAGCATGCTGGATAGAAGCCACTGGCTCCCTGAGCTCCAGTATGCAGACAGTGCACTGCCTTGTTTTTGCTTTCCATTACATGTTTCCCTGCTCTGTTTTGTCTGCCGACTGTTCCAGATCCTTCCCTGTAATGCATGTAACAGATGAGAGCACACATACCAGACGAATGCAAAGCAGTTCTGCATGAGCTTCTTGCGAAAACCGCTTCTTCCATCTCTCATGAATTTGTTTTTGCTGCGCCAAGCTCACCGCAGCGATAGATCCAACAATCTGACATTTGCACATATATTGCTTTTGTTAAGAACTCCGTGATATTAAAGAGGCTCTTCATCCAAAGTGCTCTTCTGTAATCAAGATGCGTGTATGTCATCGGAATGTCACACAGGACATGCAGCAACACCACACTTAACTTGTCACCTTCACTTCTTATCCTGTACATCGGAAAGGGGTTAACTGCGACTGGCCTTCCAGTTGTTCCTCATTTCCCCACAGGGCACTATCAATTACTGCCAGGCGACGACTCATTACCGTCATGGCTTAAAGACTTCCAATTGACATTACTTAAAAGTTATGTGGGCTGATAACAGGCACAAATTAAATTAATTCTGTTTTGACCTAAGATGACAAAGTTTTTTTTGTTTTCTTTTTTTTACTGCAGTTAAACTTTTGAATTAGTCTCACTGGCTATCTTTTCTCTTTAGTTTTTCTTTTTAGTTTAGAACATTGTTTACTGCTTAAAGAGACACTGAAGCGAATTTTTTTTTTGGATATAATGATTTGTACGTGAAGCACAGCTAAGAAATAAAACATTAGGAGCAGAGACATAAGTCTAATATTGTTTTCAGTACAGGAAGAGTTAAGAAACTCCAGTTGTTATCTATGCAAAAGAGCCATTGAGTTCCACAACTTTCAAAGTTACAGAGAGCTCTGTCTTCTGAAGCTTGTTATCTCAACTGTCAGTCACTGTATATTATTTTTCTCTCCAGAGGACAATTCAAAAGTTCATTGGTCTGCTCCGTAAAATCATTTAGAATGCTGAGTAGTGTGCAAACTGCAAATATTAGAGAATGATACAGTGTTATAAAAAACACCATATAACTGAAATTAAAAATATGAGAATAGTTTCTTTGCTACTAATTATCCATGCTAGACAACCAATTCATTATATCATACATTCTTTTTCGCTTCAGTGTCTCTTTAAGCTCCACTCTAACACTCCAACAACAATGAATTTCAAGCCGTTAAATGGTACCTGAAGTGACACAGGATCTTGCGCATGATGCACCATAGGCCGGTAAAGTTGCCATGCGCAGTTAGCGCAATTGAGCCGGTACTAATGCTGCAAGAACTAGTGATGATTGTAATCAGTTAATAATGATTAACTGAAATTTCACGTACATTCTTGCAATTACGGTCATACGTTATTACGATTTGGAGATTCAGTTGATTTTGTATAGTTCATCTGTAAGTTTGCATAATTTTCAAGTAATTTCTTTCCGACTTTAGCGGTTATTAGCAAAATCCCCATACATGCTATCGTCACATATATGGCAATTTTGGTGATGGTAGCATGTATGGGGGCTTTGCTATTAACCGCTAAACTCGGCACAAAATTATGCGTAATTGCTGAATTATGGTTCCTGATAACATTTACAAAAAAAATGAACTACGATTTTTCTCTAAATTTCACATTCGCAATACAAATATGATTATTTGAAATCACTAGCAAGAACACCTCCCATTAAACAATTAGCACCATGCATGTTACTGGATTAACTCGCACGTTGCTATGATAACATGCGTTACACTGCATTTTACCATAGCAACGTATGAATTGACTCAGTAACACAAGTGGCGCTAATGGGTTAATGGGCGGTGTTCTCACAGTGTTAGTACTGGTAAAATTGTCATGCACTATCTGAGCATGGCAACTTCACCAGCGCACAGTACAATAGGACCATTATGACATGTACATGAGTATGTAAAGTCCCAATCCTACTTAGAACTGCTCCTGGAGGAGAACCCATGTGGGTTCTGAGGTCCAGCAGCCTTGGTGTAGACAGGGGAGTAAAAATAAGGAATACAACGCCTGCACCCATGGGGGGGCTGGGGCCCCTCTAGGGCCCATTCAGGGCCATTTTTTGGGGGGGGCGGAGGGTTCGCAGCATGAGGGGAGAGCATTGGACATTGGCAGGCTCTCCCCCTGCGCTCCCCTCCAGCATATATCACTGGCAGCAGGTGGCGGGCAGTGGGCAGGAACACATACCTTCCTGCATTCGACTGCCGGAGGTTCCTCTAAGTGTCTGGCGCCACTTCCTGTTTAAACAGGAAGTAGCATGAAGCACTTAGAGGTCGGAGACCTTTGCGGTGCCGGCCACGAGGGGGCTTGTGACAGTTAGCTCTTTTAATGTATCATCAGAGGAAATACAAAGAACGAAGCAGCGACAGACCGCTGACTGTCTGCAGAGAAATTATCACATAGAGCCCTGGTTTTTCAACCAATGACATAGCAAGAGTTCACCAGGCCCCCCTGCAAATATTTGGATCGGGCCTCCCCCCCACCCACTCAGGGGCGTTTTTGGGGGGGACGGAGGGGTCTCAGAATGAGGGGAAAGCATTGGACATCGGCGGGGAGTGGGGACAGTCCCCCCCTCCCTCACCTCGGGCAAGACACATACCTCCATCCCGCAAAATGCCTTCCAATCAGTTTAGGCACACAAACCATGCAATCTGTGGTCGCAATCGGTGTGCAGAAACCGGTGCACAGGATTTTGGCAGCAGACTGACTAGAAGGGAGCTTGTGAGTTACGGTACTACAAATTACACACTATTTCAGGGTATAACTGCCATCACCTATGTCACCATGGGACAGAGGAACCCACTGACTGGCTGACTCTAGACCTGCAATTAGAAAACGGTTAAACACACTCTATTTTATCTAGCTATCAACAATAGTAGCGACTCTTCAGAAGCCAGGGTTCAGTTTTGTGTTGCTGAATAATAGGTGTAGCCGAACAAATAAATTACGTTAGTGTTGTTTATTAAAAATGCAATATAAATAATTAATATATACAGAAAATCATTAAAATCAACAATTATAGAGACATTAGTAGCACGGTATGGAAAATAAAAATAAGGGAAGAAAATACTTAAGTTCGTGGAAATGCAAAATCCTTGGTTTCAGAATCATAGGCTTTTAGGCATATTTTGTAATCCAAGCAGATGTTACAGTTCCAAGATGGCTGCTGGGTGGTTCTCTGCCCAGCAGCAGCTCTAGTTGTAATCAAGATGATGTTCCGATGGAGGACTGAAGTTAATAAACGGTTAAACACACACTATTTTATCTAGCTATCAACAATAGTAGCGACTCTTCAGAAGCCAGGGTTCAGTTTTTGTGTTGCTGAATAATAGGTGTAGGCGAACAAATAAATGACGTTAGCGTCATTTATTTTAAATGCAATATAATTAATATATACAGAAAATCATTAAAATCAACAATTATAGAGACATTAGTAGCGCAGTAAAAAAATGAAAAGGGAGAAAATACTTAAGTTCGTGGAAATATGTCCTTTCTGGGAAAACTTGTAAAGTTCCTTTGTTTCAGTTCAGGAGCAAAGTTCAGACAAGATGGCCGCTAACCACATGGTCCTCTGGCTAGCAGCAGCATGCTCTCGTGAAGATGGGATTTGGAGGACTGAAGTCCGCCTGCTGGCAATGTGCTTTTGATGAAGTTGGTTTGGGGGTGTGGCAACACCTGCCCCCTCTGAATTACCCACCAATGACAGCCTACCTCCTCCTAGGAGAATTTTGAGCTTAAATTGTAAAACACTGTAACTTATCAACGATAAATGGCATATTTAGGAAGACAGCGGATTCATAATTGTCAGAAAATACCGATTAATATGACATCTTGCATGAATGCGTTAGGGTGTCCTGTCCCCGAGAAGGGTCATACACCAATAACCAGAAGGGTTATTGCTATGAATTTTATATCAGCACATTGGGCAGATTTTAACGAATAAGACTGTACGAATTTCATAGCTGTGCTCTACACGGTTTTCATTTAAATCTGTTCCCCACCGGTGCCACTGTGTCTGAGTTCTTCAGTGGACCCTTTTGGAGCTAGCTTCCTTTGGCTTTCCATGGATGAAAGCCACCTTTTGGTGTGTTAGTTATCATCTAAGCATGACCAGCTAGAACAACCTTTGAGTATTACACCAGGATTCCAGCTAGGGTTTTACACCTCTGCCTAATTAACAAGTCACAGGCAAAAGGCTTAATGAACAGACTTCTTGCTGCAGCTATGAAAGCTAGATTTCCAAAAGAAGACCCCCTAGACATCAAATGTTGATCTGGCAACGCAACAACAATCGGTTCAGGCAACCGATTGCGATTGCGTTTTCTGGTCTCACGGCTCTTCCGTGACACTAACTATTACACTGGTGGTGCCGACTCCTATTCTATAATTACCACTGTTACTGTCTACTGTTCCTTGGTGGTACAAGGACTGAGTATGGGCACTCTAAGATTTATCATCTGTAGCAATATGGTACTTCTGATCCTCTATTGACGTTAGACTAAAAATACACCAATATGGCATCCCAGCAGAATGGCGTAAATTGATACTTAGCCTTGTACATGTAAAGAATTTGTCCCCGAGCCCAAGAATAATCACTGTTAGATCTCATGTGTTCTGCGGCCAACTGATATGACATTTCTATTTCCTCTAGATAAGAGTCTATTTAAAGATGCATCTCTGCCTTCTTTTATATATCATTATTTTTCTTTTCTGTTGCTAGATAGAAAAACATACTTATGATGATGGGTCCGAAAGAAGTCCCAGCTGCTGCACTGTTAGCTTACCATCCCCCTCCTCTTCCCGGCCTTGCCACTGATTTCTAATTCCCTGTAGTGCATCTTTATGTCTAGCAAGCATTGTTTAAGAGTATTTGTATATTACCTTCAGTCATACCATTTCTCAAACAGCCTCCAAGGACTTTCTGTTCATCTAAACATCAGCTCAAGAAAAATTGAGAGTAAAGTCTACTCTGAAATAGGGCTTCATGCCAAAGTTTTAATCAAAATAATAAAAATTTCAGAACACTCTGTAATTAAAAAGCAGCACAGATTTTTTGAAAAAAGAAACAAACTCAAAATATATCGCAATGGAACGTTTAACGTTACCTTGTAGACTATACAATAGTTGTGCTGAATGTGAGCAGCCAGAACAGGATTATCCACAAGGCAACCAAGGCAACTGCCTGGGGCCTAGTGGGCATCAAGGGTCCCAGCTACCACTATCTCTGGCCATTCTACTGCCTCAACTTACCAAAAAGACTATAGGAAGAACCGAAGGCTAGTACCTTTTTACGCATTTCATCTTAAGCCTTTTCTGTGAGCAGCAAAGCCGTGGTTGATGGAGGAGTGGTATGGGGTTGGAGGGTACAGGGAGGAAGATGAGACAGGTGAGCGTCAGGAAAATGTGTCCTTTCACTCAGGTCCAGTCAAAATGTCTGGGTTATATTAAAATTGAGTTAAGCATAGTTTTTTTGGGGGGGAATGTAGGGTAAGGTGGTCATTCATTTTATCTCTTATCCAGCCTGGCGTTCTATTAAGATCGCCAGGCTGGCGACCGGACGTTTTTTTCTTAATAAAAAAAAAACTATTGCATGCAGCCAACTGAAAGTTGGCTGCATGAAAGCCCACTAGAGGGCGCTCCTAATGCGTACTTCTGATCGCCTCCGGCGATCAGAAGTAACAAGAAAGGCCGCGATGAGCGGCCCTTCTTGTTTTGCTTTCCTCGTCGCCATGGCGATGAGCGTAGTGACATCATGGACGTCAGCCGACGTCCTGACGTCAGCCGCCTCCGATTCAGCCCTTAGCGCTGGCCGGAACTGTTTGGTCTGGCTGCGCTGGGCTTGGACGGCTGGGGGGACCCTCTTTCGCCGCTGCACGCGGCACATCGCCCGCTGCGGCGGCGATCAGGTAGCACACGCGGCTGGCAAAGTGCCGGCTGCGTGTGCTCCTTCTTATTTGATGAAAATCAGCCCAGCAGGGCCTGAGCCGCAGCCTCCGGCGGTAAAGGACGAACTGAACTTGTCCATACTGCCAGGCTGGTTAAAGGGAATCTGACGTCAAAATAAACGTATGAGATAATGATTTGTATGGGCAGTCTTTTTTTTTTTATTATGTTTACACTGGTGTTCCCTTTTTTAAGAAATTTCATTTGCTATCTATCTATCTCCGTCTAATGTAAGCAGAAAGCAATGCTATTTTCTAAAGCACTTATCTCAACCTGTCTCTCACTGTTTCTTGTTTGTTTAAGGTTTTTCTGCCAGAAAGTTCAAATGGTCATTACCTCTGCTCTGTTTCATCGTTTAAAATACAGAGTGTAATTTGTAAACTGCAAATATTAGAGAATGATGCAATGTTATAGAAAAACAGCAATATAGCTGAAAATAAAAATATGAGACTCTATTCTTTGCTACTAATGTTTTATGAATTATCCGCACTACACGTACAATTCATTATAAGTATTTTTTTGCTTCAAGTTTTAGATTTTTGCCCCTCACATGATTGAGTTTGGCAGCCCTGGTGTAAGGCTTACATCTCCCAGCATGCACTGTGGCGGCTGCGGACACGCAACATCACTGAGGCCAATTCTATTAATTATCTGTTCTACACAATTCATTATACTTTTTTTTCCCCTTCAGTGTCACTTTACCAAGAGCCTAATGGCTCTGGTTCACCATGATTTAGCTGAGTATGCTATAACACCTTTAACTCACAAGTCTACCAATAAAACCATATAAACCAATACCTTGCCCTGATGAAGGCTGTATGGGGACACAGCAGATAGTACTCTCACCTTACAGTGCTGCGTCTTTAGTTCAAATTTTGGCTATGGTACTATCTGCTTGGAGTTTGTAAATTTTCCCAGTGTATGGATGGACTTCCTCTGGACACTCTGGTTTCCTCCCAAGTCTCAAAAACCTATAGATAGGTTATTTGGTTTCATTTCAAAATTGGCCTTAGTCTATGATAGATAAATAAGTATATTGCTATGGTAGGGATGAGACAGTTAGTAACATGACTATAAGCTCTGTAAAGCACCCTGGAAGAGATCAGCACTATATTAGTACACAATGATGATTTACTGAACAGACGTCTGCAAGTTGGATTTAAAGAGAACCTGTAACAAAAAAAGGTGGGGTACTCACCTCGGGAGAGGGAAGCCTCAGGGTCGCAATAAGGCTTACCCCTCCGCTGTAGCTGCAGGCAGTCCAGCGCTGGCTCCTACGAAGGCTCAACAAGCCTGACAAGCTACATTTATTTACCTTCCCTGGCTCCAGCGGGGGTGCTGTTGCGGCTCTCAGCACGGAGATAAGTGGAAATAGCCGATCTCCGTCAGGTCCGCTCTACTACGCAGGTAGACAGTGATCGGCTATTTCCGACGATCTCCGAGCGGAGAGCCGATACTGTGCCTGCGCTGGAGCCGGGAAGGTAAATATTTACATCCCCGCCATTCAGAGGGCCAGAGCAAGACCGCCGTAGGACACAGGAGGATGGGGGAAGCCTCAATAGGATCCGGAGGCTTTCCCCTACCGAGGTGAGTACCCCCCAGGGGAACTTTTTGTTGTTACAGGTTTTCTTTAATGTTTCTGCAAAAGCATCAATCCCTCTTATGTGTTCCTCTTCTTCACCCCTAAGATTGTATACCTATTTGGCAAATTGGCAGGATCCTCGTCCCTGTGCGCTATTCTTCCCCCCCATATGGACCCAATGGCCCATATCCCATTAACTTTTCTCACTGAGTTTTCTTCAAGGAGATATTTTCAAATCTTACCAATAAAAGTAACTTTAATCTATTAGCAACTTCAGTATAAAGTTATCTCGTTTGAGATAAGGGCACTACTTTTGACCTCAGTCGGCAGAACTCGTGCTGTAATTTCTTGGAATGCTTTGCCCTCTCTCTACTAGCAGGAAATATAGAAACTTAAAGCAGAAGTACTCTATTACAGTCTCATACTAGCCCCTAATGACAAGTGGCCATAAATACACATTACAGCAGTACTAATTAGAAGCAGGTAAACGTAGCAAATAAGAAATAAAAAATGTGCTAAAATAAATTGGCCTGGAGCATTTTCCAGTGCTTAATACATTGGCATTTAAAGGGTTAAAGCTCCCGGCATATAGATATTACTTTTTTTTTACCTACTTTTAGTACTTTTTCAATTGCTGGGTGCCTAAAAGTTATTTTTAGATAGGAGTAAAAAATTATCTGCTGAGAAAAACTCAAGAGAAAAAATAATTTTAAAAGGGCCAAGGACTCATCTGTGTTATTTATCCCTACATTGTTACGTCACTATTTTGTGTACCATTAAATGCCATAATATTCCTGTGTAAAATTGTCTAATGTTGTAATGTCTTCTTTATCTATTGTGCAGCACTCTGTGATATGTTGGCGTTTTATAAATAAAGTTTAACAAAAAATAATAAGAAGTTTAATCATAATAATATGACAATACTGTACATGTAGTGAACCAGCAGCCTGGCTGTTCAAGGACATAATGGAATGATTTGAATGTTCACTCAGTTTCCTAAACAATGCATTATGGCAGACTTGGCAGTAGCTTTATAGTCCTGTAAAGCTGAGTATATGCAAATACCTACTGTTTTAAAAGGACTATATTGTATTTACTGTCATTTGACCAGGTAAAGCATATAGCGCTTTGCACGTTATCCTTTAGGAATCTTTCACTTGAGCTCTTTTAGTCTCCAGCTCCGGATCTGAACCATAACGTCGCCATAAATAGCAACAACACTTCCATAATGTATAAATCCAAACACTGGTGTGTGTACACTGTGAGTGCCATGTTATATAGGTGTTATAATTTCTATGTTATTGCTTTCACACTCCATCCTTCTAGGCTGACACTTTATAAATGAAAACACGCCATAAATTAATAAATATCCTGCTGAATTCAAGTTTTTCAACCGGTTTGAAGGATCTCACACATGCCCAAGTTTCCGGAGCTCAGACTAATTAAAAAAAAGCATTTAAAAAAGATTAATGTTTTATGTGTTTGTTTTGTTGTCTTTTTTAACTTTTTTCCGTTTGCCCAGAGGTCCTCTTAGGTTTCAGTAGGCTGGTGCAGAATGCTTTAATTTACAGTAGGGGCCTGTTTTTCTAAGGAAAGGAGGTGTAATGTTAAACCATAAAGTGTCCCTTTGGACCTAAAGGTCACTTTGTAAAAATCAGACCTTTGTTTTTATGTGAATTCCAGATAATGTGGGGGAAGGTTGGCTGTTAAATCATTTACTAACCAACTTTCTTGCTAAATTTATCAGATATTACTCTTTTTTTTAAAAATTTGACTTGAATGTATCATGGTAAAATATTTTGCTGTGACTTTCAGAGAATATTAACCAATCATAGTAGACCCTGCCTCCAAAGAAGCCAAAGAAGCTTATCATCTAATCTTCCAGCACCTCCTTCCCTCTTCCTAGTAGACATGGAAGGGTCAGGTTGTATATTGCTTCCTTCAAAGACAAATGGCTTTAATAATTTAATTACATTTGGTAGGATTTTTAGTAAATGACTTACACTTCTTTGAGGGACAGCTGCAAGGGACCAGCAGAACTGTAGAGGGCTGGAAGAAGGTAAGTTAAATTTGTCACCTTTATTTCATGTTGAGTTTCCTTTAAGTCCAGTCCCAATCAAATAAAAATGTAATTTTGATTTCTTAAAGTGGGACTATACTCCTAAAACTAAAATTTTATTTACTTAATTTAGTTACATAAATTAACATTTAAAAGTATCCCTATGCATTCTCTGCATGTAAAATTGTTTATTTTCCACGCAGACAGCAATAGAACTTTGCTCATGTGAGGAGTACAGCGCTACACCACTCATATAATGGTTTCCTATAGAGTCCAATACGTTGAAGCAGGCCCTTCTTACTTAAATAAAAACCTTTTCCACAGAAGGTGGCGCTATCTCAACTATTCTCATATAAAAAGTTCACTTGAAAAATTAAATAAAAGATAAAAGCAAGTCCACATCTGCAGAATCACGATGTTCACAACTTCTTAGCTTCCTATCACCTCCAGCAGCACCCAGTGAACAGACACTCACCAGAAAATAAGACCTCTATTTAGGTCTATCAGAGCTTTGGGACACTTCGGGCCGTCCCTCACCATACCGAACTGCTGTGTGTTCTCACCGAGTGCCAAGAAAATCATCTTCTGCATCACATGCCAACTTCAATGTAGATGTTACCTCAAAGCAAATGCCTCAGATAGTGTAAAACCAGCGACATTTATTCATATAAAGCATAAGATTACACTTACAAATTCCTTTCTTTTAAAAGCAGCACAGAGTTTTGGGTACGGGCTCTCCCCCGTTTTGTTGGGCCTCGGCTGGCACTTGTAGTCCTGTAGCTGTAGTCGAGAATGGCGTGCACTACCAATGTCCCCACAGCTAAGGATATCCTTGTGGATAGACTCTTACTTCTGCATCAGTAATCACGCTGATAGACCTAAATAGAGGTCTTATTTTCTGGTGAGTGTCTGTTCACCAGGTGCTGGTGGAGGTGATAGGAAGCTAAGAAGTTGTGAACATCGTGATTCTGCAGATGTGGACTTGCTTTTATCTTTTATTTAATTTTTAAAGTGAACTTTTTATATGAGAATAGTTGAGATAGCGCAATCCTCCATGGAAAAAGCAATAGCTACATCGTGCACAACCCAGTGCAGCACGCGCGCAGCCGTTAATAATCTGGTGCCCCCGAAACGGCGCACCAGTGTGCCGCTTTGGGGGCACCCGATGCATCGTTTTTGTTGCACCGGGTGTGACGTTTACAGGGTAGCGGGTGCGTCGTTATCGTCGCACCGCGCACTATTAATGGCTGCGTGTGCACTGCACTGGGCTGTGCGCAATGTGTGGGCGCAAACCACTTAACTCCGTGGTTTGTGCCCACTAGGTCTTAAGGCACACTAACCAGCTTAGCACTGGTTAGTGAATCAAGGCCATACTGTATATCTTGTTTCACAAAATTTACTTCATTTTCATTTCATTTAATTATGTAAGCATGGAAGGATCACTTTGAGGCCGCAGTTACACTTGGGAAAATCTGCAGTGTTTTGCCGCAGTCCCAAAACTTATGCAATTATAGTCTATGGTGCCATATGCGATTCTGTATTGCGTTAAAAAAAGGGATTTATCTGCAGTACACACGCACGCACGCACGCACACACACACACACACGGGATCCCTTTCTAAATAAGCCTGATTTTAATTTCATTAAATGACCTTGCACTCAGCAATACTGAAAATGTAATTGCACTAAAAAAAACATTAAAACATTTTAAAAAGTGAACCAGCATTCAACCCATAATCAACATATATTCTTTGTTTTGCAGCAGGCGTCGTTTTCTTAATACTATGTGTTTTGTGTGGCAATCATTGCCCCGTGACAAAATAATTAACCATAATATACCTTCTGTTCTCAGACTCACATGGTTTTGGTGGTCTTGAAAATTATTCTTTGTTCTAGGTATTTTGAGGTTTGGCAGCTAAATTCTCTTTTGAACTAAAATGATATTTTTATGGTAAAAGAGTCCAGGCCTAACCAAAGTTGTCAAATGTAGTTAAAGAAAAAATATACACAATACTGACAATTTTAATTGTAGTTTAGCTGTGCATATGGTATCTTTATACAATATTTTTGACGTTTGTTAGATTTACATTGAATGTGAAATTCAATCTAGACATACACGGCTCGATTATGAGCCAATGGGCACAATCCAATTCACTCTTAAGTTTCCTCCTTGGAGCAGGCCCGTATCTCTTAAGAGGCACCCGTGGGCCGGTGCCATGTGGGGCGGAGAGCACACCCGCATGGAGGGGAACTCACTCCCCCCCTCCAGAGTGGCAGCGTGCATTTACTATTTCCCGTCGCGGAGGGAAACTCTGCATGCCACTGGCGTGGTCTAGTCAGTGACGTCACTAGACCAGGCAGCGCCATGCAGAGTTTCCCTCGCGCCTGGAAGAGGTAAGCTGTTTACCGGCCACTGCCCCTGGACTCTGGCTGCACTGACTTGTGGGAAAAGCTAGAAAGAGGGAGTGGGAGCCCCAGGTGAGGGGGGGGGGAATGTCCCCCCTTCCCTGCTGCTGTGTGTGCCCGCTCCCACTTCCAGGCTACCTAAACTGGGGACACCTAGAACTACTATCCTACACTCGGGACACCTATAGACATATTACCTAAACTGGGGACACCTATAGACCTACTACCTAAACTGGGGACACCTATATACCTACTACCTAAACTGGGGACACCTATAGACTTATTACCTAAACTGGGGACACCTATAGACCTACTACCTAAACTAGGGACACCTACAGACCTACTTCCTAAACTGGGGACATCTATAGACCTATTACCTAAACTGGGGACACCTAGAACTACTACCTAAACTGGGGACACCTATTACTTTGTGGTGTTATGCTGCCCACTGTGCGATTATTTTCTGCTGAAATGCTGCCCACATTTCGATTATTTTCTGGTGAAATGCTGCCCACTTTACGATTATTTTCTGATGAAATGCTGCACACATTGTGATTATTTTATGGTGACGTGCTGCCCACTGTGTGATTATTTTCTGCTGAAATGCTGCCCACATTGCAATTATTTTCTGCTGAAATGCTGCCCACATTGTGATTATTTTCTGCTGAAATGCTGCACACATTTCGATTATTTTACGGTGAAATGCTTCCCACCTTGCGATTATTTTCTGTTTAAATGCTGCCCACCTTGCAATTATTTTCTGGTGAAATGATGCCCACATTGCGATTATTTTCGGGTGAAATTATGCCCACCTTGCGATTATTTTCTGGTGAAATGCTGCCCACTGTACGATTATTTTCTGCTGAAATGCTGCCCACATTGTGGTTATTTTCTGCTGAAATGCTGCACACATTGCAATTATTTTCTGCTGAAATGCTGCCCACGTTGTAATTATTTTCTGGTGAAATGCTGCACACATTGTGATTATTTTATGGTGAAATGCTGCCCACGTTGCAATTATTTTCTGGTGAAATGATGCCCACATTGCGATTATTTTCTGGTAAAATGATGCCCATGTTGCAATTATTTTCTGGTGAAATGATGCCCATGTTGCAATTATTTTCTGGTGAAATGATGCCCACATTGCAATTATTTTTTTTTAACAGTTTAATTTTTTTATTTTCTTAAAAAGATTTACAACACAATGTGATAGAACAGTAAAATACAGTTGTGGTTACCATAAAATGACAATCCGGCAGAGAAATTCCTGGTACAAACCGTCTTAATTGGCAAGGATAATACAGTTACATAAACACAGTTCAAATTAGTGTCACATATTGGGTTGCCAGTATCTAGGAAACCACCCTGTAAAGAGGGAGACATGAGTGGAGAAGAGAGAAGAAGAAGAGAAGAAGAAGGAAAAGAGATGACCATCCGTACCCTGATTTGCCCCCGACCCCCTTACCTCCGAATTAACTATTTCTCAAAAGTCAGGGAGACAAAAATGTATTATATCAGTATTGGGATAAATTCAGAATCCGTAGGATCCATAATTCTGGATTCCCATATGCCCCAGACTTTATAGTATTTCTTTGGACATCTCCTATTCAGGTATGTTGTTTTGTAGAGGTAGAGAACAATTAATAGACTTAGCCCATATTCCCAATGTAGGAACAGAAGATTTTTTTCCACAGTTTGAGTATTTCTTTGCGGGCCTGGAAACAGAGGGTTTTAACCAATATCTGTTTGTGGTGAGTTAATATATCTTCCTCCATTTCCCCCAGTAGCAAAAGACCTGGATCCAGTGGGAGAGCAACTTTCAGTAGTCTGTTGATTATTGATAGTACATCTTTCCAAAAGGGAACAATCCTAGGACACGACCAAAACATATGCACAAAAGTGCCCCGCTCTGCTTGGCATCTCCAACAGGCATCCGAGATGGATTGGTCCATCCTGTGCATACGCTCCGGCGTGTAATAGGCTTGGTGTAAAAACTAAGTCTGAACTAATTGGACCCTGGCCGAAATGACTGAGGTTGGGTATAATTCTAGGACTTCGTCCCAGTCATCCCTCTCCAATCCTGTTACTACCAGCTGCCATTTATTGAAGCATTTATCTAGTCTAGTGTTGTTGAGAGTTAGAAGGGCTAAATATATTGCTGAGAGTACTTTAGGTAAGTCTCTAGTTAAAAGGAATTTTTCTAGATCATCCGTATCGGGGGGGGGGGGGGGGGGGGACCTTCCAAATTGTGAAGAGTAATCATGCTTAAGCTGAAGATAACGAAAAAAGTGTGAGTTAGGCAGGTTAAATTGTGACTTTAAAGAATCAAATAGTAAAATAGTTTGCCCCTGTTGTATGTGAGCCAGTGCTTTAATTCCAAAACTAGCCCAGATTACTGGGTCCGGTATGGTCATGAAGTTTTGAAGCTGGGTATTTCCACATAACGGGGTATGTGGTGAGAGTACATTTTCCGCCGCCTAGCCTCCTAGCCACCCTCCATGCCTTCCACACCATTAACCTCTTGACGACCAGCTAACGCCGATTGGCGTAAACTGGTCGTCTGCGGGTTACCATGGAAACGGCCGCTCGATCGAGCGGCCTTTCCATGTCAGTTCATGGAGGGTGTCTCCGTGAACAGCCGGAGAGCCGCCAATGGCGGCTCGCCGGCAAAATGTAAACAGGCGGGGAAGAAATCCCCGCTGTTTACATCATACGGCGCTGCTGCGCAGCAGCGCCGTAAGGCAGATCGGCGATCCCCGGCCTCTGATTGGCCGGGGATTGCCGGCATATGATAGGCTGAAGCCTATCCTTCAATGCGCAGGATGGAAATCCGTCCTGCGCAGCACACAGGGGAAGGGAGAGGGAGGGAGCGGGCGAGAGGGCGGAAAGCGCTGCGGAGGGGGGCTTTGAAGAGCCCCCCCCCGCTAAGCAACTGCAGCCGGCGGCGATCAGACCCCCCCAGCAGGACATCCCCCTAGTGGGGAAAAAGGGGGGGTAGTCTGATCGCCCTGCTGCACTCCTGATCGGTGCTGCGGGCTGTAGAGCCCACGCAGCACGGATCAGTGTAAAATCCCCTGGTCGGCAAGTGGTTAACATAGCTTGCGTGGTTTGTAAGGAGCATATGGGACCTCTGTAGGGTAGGTTTGTTAATTTTTCATAGGAGCCTAGGATTGCAGCCTCTATTGTGGTTGCAGGGTTGGACTCATCTTGCGAAAACCACCAGCGGGTCGTTACAAGTATAGAAGCCCAGAAGTATTTCTAAAAATTTGGCAGGGCCAGCCCTCCCCTGTTTTTTGGTAAACATAAAATATCCAGAGCTATCCGGGGCTGTTTACCCGCCCAAATGAATCTAAGCAGGATAGAATCCAATTTTTTTTAAATTTTTTGTGTAAGCCAAATTGGGGGATTGTCGAAAGACATAGGTAAACTTAGGCAGGTATATCATTTTTATTAAATTTATTCGGCCTATCATGGTCAATGGCAATTTATCCCAGATTCTGCACTTAGTTTCTAGCGACTGCACTATTGGGTCAATATTTAGACTTTGGTATGCAGTAATATCTTTGGTAATTTGCACTCCGAGATACTTAAATTGAGAGACTGATTGTAGTGGGACAGGAGGGGCGGGACTCATGGAATAAGGTTGATTTAGACCAATTAACCCTGATTCCAGATGTCTCCCCAAATGTGTTAAAAATCTTAAGAGCAGTGGTTAGAGATGAGCTGTAGTTGCTGAGGTATAAAAGAACGTCATCTGCATATAGGGAGATTTTCTCCTCCAGATTGCCTAGTCTAAGCCCCTGGACATTGCTGGACTGTCGGATATAAGCAGCCACAGGCTCCATTGCCAAGGCAAAAAGAGCCGGGGACAGAGGGCACCCCTGCCTCGTGCCTCTCTTCAACTCAAAAGGTTGTGAGATATTATTGCCTGTTTTAATTCTAGCGGTGGGGGTTGCATATAAAAGTTGTACCCAATTCAGAAAATTTTCCCCAAACCCAAATTTTCGTAGCACTGCCCACAAATATCGCCATTCTACTGAGTCAAAAGCTTTCTCCGCATCGAGAGAGGTTATAGCCCTCTGCCCTTTATTGGAGTTTTTAGTCTGGATATTTGTGAGCAGTCTTCTTATGTTAATGTCTGTGCCCTTACCGGGCATGAACCCTGATTGGTCTTGGTGGACCAGGTGCATTATTATCTTATTTAGGCGAGTGGCCAAAATTTTTGCCAATATTTTGGCATCCACATTTATCAAAGAAATTGGTCGATATGACGAGCATATAAGTGGGTCCTTATCCGGTTTGAGTATAACTATTATAAGTGCTTCTGACATGGAGGGAGGAAGGGAGCCGCCAGCAAGGGAACCTCGAAAGGTGGTTTGAAGTTTAGGTGCCAGTATCTTAGTGTATTTTTTGTGCAGTTCCACTGGGAGGCCATCTACCCCAGGGGATTTCTTAGATTGCATAGATCCTATTGCATCTGAGATTGCATCTAATGTGAAAGGTTCTTCTAGTAGTTTAATGTCAGTATCCGACAGTGTGGGTAATGTAATTTCTGCTAGGTATCGGTCTATGTCGGTATCTGCTATTGTCAATCTACTAGAATACAGGTCCTTGTAGAAGGTAAAGAAAGTGTTGTTGATCAGAAGAGGGTCAGAGGTGACTGAAGAGTCATGCAATCGTATTGATGGGATAACTGAAGAGTTAGTTGAATCTCTGGACAGCCAGGCCAGCATACTGCCATTCCTCTCGCCTTGCTCGAATATACTTTGTTTTTGATCTAATAAGGATTTCTTTACTGTGTTTATCCTATATAGTTCAAGTTCCTGAAGTGCTAGTTGCCAGTTTCTGTAAACACTATCATTAGTTGTTCGGATAAATTCTGCTCCAACTGCATCGCTATTTGCTCTTTCCACTGGACCAAAGCCTTAGCTTGTCCTCTAGCCACCCCAATAGCCTCCATGTGCTGCCCCCTCAAAACTGCCTTGCTGGCATCCCATTCAATTTGTGGAGAGGATGAGCCCTGGTTAACCTCCCAATAAGGTCGTGTATAGTTGGGTCGGCTATCCAGTGGTTGGACAGGCGCCACAGACGATCTCCCTGACACAGCCCCGTGGTCAGAATCGACTCTAAAGGAGCATGGTCAGATATGCCGCGAGCCAAAAAACTGGAAGACTTTATCAAAGGAAGAACGTCTACCGACACCAGCCCGAGATCTATCCTAGAGAGGGTAGCATGAGTAGTAGAGTGGCAGGAGAAAGCCCTCACCCCCGGGTGCTTCCATCTCCATACATCTGTAAAATTACAAGTGTTAATCCATCTGGTGAAATCTAGTGTATCTTTAGTAGAGGGTTTAAGCCTATCCAGAGCGGGATCAGGAATAAGGTTAAAGTCACCACAGATTATTATTTTGGAAGTGGTTATCTGTGCTATCAGAGTCATAATAGTATCAAGAATACTGGGGTCCGCTGGGGGAGGTAAATACACATTAATAAGTATCAGCTGCATATTGGATATGGTTGCATGCAATATAATGTATTTACCACATGGATCAATTTTAAGGTCATGCATTTTAAATGGGATATTTTTGCAGATTAATATAGAGACTCCCCTGGAGTAGGTTGAGTAGGTTGAGTGATCAGCGTGAGCCACCCAAGGTTTTTTAAGTGCCAGGATCTTGCTTCCCAGCAAATGGGTTTCTTGCAATAAGCACATATGCGGGGAATGTTGTTTGAGAAAGTTTAAGACCAGTGAACGTTTAATTTTAGATCCAAGACCTCGGACATTCTACAATAGTAAGTTAAGTGTAGCCATATGAGTTACGTCTGAAGATAGTATCTCTCTCCCAAGGAGAAATTAATACGTACTTACCGGAGTATGGGGCCGGAGGTTCCTCAGGGCACAGGCGGTCATGAAGAAGAAGGAAAGAGAGAAAAATTGGACCACATTGCAATTATTTTATGGTGAAATGATGCCCACATTGCGATTATTTTCTGGTGAAATGTTGCCCACATTGTGAATATTTTCTGGTGAAATGTTGCACACATTGTGATTATTTTCTGGTGAAATGCTGCCTACTTTACGATTAATTTCTGATGAAATGCTGCACACATTGCAATTATTTTATGGTAAAACATTGCTGCATTACGATTATTTTACGGTGAAACACTGCCCCATTACAATTATTTTGTAGTGAAACGCTGCCCCATTGCGATTATTTGGCACCTATAGGGGGCCCCATCCAAATTTTCGCAAGGGGGCCCAGTGATTTCTAGTTACGCCCCTGACTACTACCTGAACTAGGGATACCTATAGACCTGGCTATCTATATTGGGGACAGATAGATACAATTGTTTATTTCATCAGTTTATTTTCACATTAGTGTTGAGGACCACGGTCTAGTGATCAGGCTATTTTTTTTACAATTAAGGCAACTAAAGCTTTAAGGGCTAGTTGCCAGGCTGTACAAATCAGCACACAAGTGATCCCCCCCTTTTCTGCCCACCAACAGAGCTTTCTGTTGGTGGGCTCTGATTGCTCCCCAATGTTTGTTTGTTTTTAGATAAATATTTATTTCCATTTTTGTTTATTACATTTTACTATTTTTTTTTTAAAACCCCGCCAGCCAATCACCACGATCAGCTATCATAGGCTTCAGCCACACATGGCTGTCACACGGCTGTCCCCAGTATAGCGCTGCCGTAGATCGCAGCACTGTACAGAGTAAAAAACCGGCGATCGCCGCTGGAAGACTGATGACGGAGCAGAGCTCCGTCATTCGAGCGGAGATGTGTGCGAGTCGGCGTGCGCGATTGCCAGCAAAACCCCGCTACAGGACTTCATGCCGATTGCCGTGGATCGGTCCTGGGGATGTTGCCGCGTTCACCCCAATTGGCGTTACGTGGACGGCAAGAGGTTAAGAGGCATTTTATTGATAAGGTGTGAAAATGAAGGGGGCGTGGCTGGCATTCTTAAGGGAGATGGCCACTCTTTCGTACTGCTTTGCACAACCGACTGCCCTAGCCTGAAAGCCGAGCCTTTTTACCCTCCAGACACCCCTCAATACATTGCCGTACCTCCCTCCACCATGCGGCACCGCTGTGGCCCAGCTATCTGCATCTTCGGCCTTCTCGCACTCTGAGATCACAGTGGCCTCACAGCCCCACTCCCGTTCCAAGAAACCAAGGGCCCCACCACAAGACTCGCTAAGGCAGAAGCTGTGCCAGAGTGGGCCCCTTAAGATGCTATGCTGTTAGATAAGGTGTGAAAATTCACCTAGGAGAAAACTTAGGAAAAAAGTGAACTGGGATGGGCCCAATGGCAATTCGATCAGTTGATCAGAATCTGATCGGATTGTGTCAGATATGACATTAATGTCAGAAACACCTGATCTGCTGCATGCTTGTTCAGGTTCTATGGTTAAAAGTATTAGAAGCAAACGATTAGCAGGATGCCTGGCAACTAGTATTGCTTGAAAGGAAATAAATATGGCAGCCTCCATATCCCTCTCGTTACAGTTGTCCTTTAAAGCCAGAGCTGTAACTGAATGATCTAGCAGAGTGGGACACCATCAGAGGAGTAGATGAAGAGCTGGATGAGTGGAAATAAAAGGAGACACAACAAACAAGGCTTGGACCTCAACCAGTAAGGAGAATCCCCTACACTTTAATTGTGAAAAAGTAGCTGCCTACAGCACTTGGCTAGCATGACATTTTGTGCCAGGGTGCCTTTTCTCATGCACATTCAATAAGGGGCTACTTGGCTTTAAATGTCATGCTCACTAGGCTAAGAAGAAGCAGTAGAGAGTTGTACCGTTTAAGCCATCAGTAAAAGCAAGACATTTTGAATTAGGATGATACCATTTATTGGATAACTTAGAGCAGTGTTTCTCAACGTTTTATCGGTATGTACCCCTTTTAAAATCCCGAACTCACCAAGTACCCCCTAGCATAGTAAATATTATCACAAGTACCCCTTGACAAATATATATTTAATTGTAGTATATGATAATTGGTTCTGAACAATTTCCAAGCATTTACTATTGCTTTTAATTACTTAAAACACTAATGTGGTGTTTTTAAAATAAGAGTTGTCATTTTCTAAAACTCTAAATTTGTTATTCTTGGTCAAGTACATCAAGCCTGAGCACCCCCTGTAACCATCAGAAGTACCCCCTGGGGTACGCCTACCACACGTTGAGAACCTAGGACTTAGAGGATAAAAAAGTACGCTTTTTTGCTAGTAAGCCTTCTTCAGACTTTGTTCCTGTATACTGACAAGATGGTAGAACACACAGCGGATATGCCCTGGGCATTCAAATGAGAAACATTATTTTGCAAACATAAATAAAAGTCATTAATTACAACATCAGGAGGGTCTCATTTGTATTTGCAAAAGAATGTTTCTCCTTCGAATGTCCGGTTGTACATCAACTGTGTGTTCTAACATCTTGTCAGTATACAGGAACAAAGTCTGAAGAAAGCTTATTAGCTGACAGCTTACTTTTTTTTTTTACCTCTAAGTTATCCAAAATTGTAAATGGTATCATCCTGATTCAAAATCTCTAGGCTATGAAGTCAGCTACATTTTGGCTAACAAGGCATAAGGGCCCATTTCTACTAGTGCCGCGCAGGCTGGGAGACGTGCGGCAGCACTTCCTTGTCTGCAGGAGCATTGACGTATCCCATAAGCCGTGCCATACACGGCTATGGGATTCGCAGCTTGCCTCCCGCACGGAAAATGATGGCAATGTCAGCCTAATTGCTAAGGTAAGCGATTCAGCCGGCGGCGCCATTGTTTCCTAATGCAGCGTTTCCCCGCACAATTTGCCTGCAAGGAAACTCTGCGGATTCGGCCTGGTTTCCGCGCTAGTGGAAACGGGCCCTAAGGGCTGAGACCCAAAGGGTCTGTTTCAGTTGCACTTTGGAATCACCATTGATTCAAAAAGTGCTAGGCTAATGAAAGTCAATGGAGGAGATTCCACAAGAGCAATCTCCCCAAAATGTAATTGTGGGTCCTGCAGCCATTTTGGAGAAATTGTGCCCAAATACAAAGTGTAGACTTGTGGCAAAATCACTTTTAAAATGCTCGTACAAAGCAATTTAGCTGAGATTTTGGTACCTAGAAAAAAGGAAACAGCACATTGCAATCGCTGTACAAATCTTTAGCATTAACATAAAAAAACGCTTCAAATGCACCGGAAATGGCTCCAGAAAACCCTGCAGAAATCGCTACCAAAAGCTCTGAGTGATTGCGATTTACACTTTGCCCCAGACCTATGGGATTCTCCTTACTGGTTGAGGTCCAGACCTTGTTTTCTGTGTTGGCATAGTTTCAAAAGTGGTGGATGCCTTTTTTGACCTGGGTCTCCCTATAATTATTGATGGAGTAGCCTGTGGATTATTGGTATATTTCCATTGGGAAATTTTTTTTATTGTGTATGAGTTAGAAGAACATTTTCTATACTTTTCCTAGCAACCAATCAGCTTCTATCACTCTTGTTACTATGGCAGGCTAGACTATATAAGAGGGACAGCAGTTCATCACTGCAAGAAGAATAAAATCTGTTTTACAGTCAAGCACTTCATACGTGCCCCAGATAATGACCTGATAAAGTTGGAAAATGCTTGTAATTTCTATTCTGCTTGCTGGAAATCTGTACGTCGCTGATCACATATAGATTGGTGTATTATGTTCTATAGTACGGTGATTTAACTTCACACCTGGTATAATAGCGGAAAATTGACTCTTGCCATCTATTCTCTGCTGAAATCCATTGCAGAAGCACGAGCATGGCTTACAAATGATCCTCCTGCAACGGTAACAAATTAAAGACCTCCATTTGTCTTGCACAATAGCATTATTTATATAATAAATACTGTTTTCTCTTCTTGATACAAAGGGAGTTCAAGGACATTGATTTTCACATTGTTCTTTAGTCTACCAGACAAAACCTATTATCTTCATGGCTCTCCATGCAAAACACCCGCTAAAGGAGCAATCGACCACTCCTTTGTGTTTTGGCATTCTCAGGTGTGGAAGTCACATGGGGGCTCGCAGTCACATGGGGGCATCCCACCGGAGGCTTGCCAGTCAGTGGGAAGTAGTGACACCATTCGACAGCAAAGTGCCAGTGTTCCTATTCCATGAGAGGTGTGTAGAGCTACATAATTACTTAGAAGGACAGTATCAACACTTTTCTCCTCTGCTATGTAAAAAAAAAAATGACAACTTAAAGGGAACCTTAATTGACAAAAAAAAAAGAGTTTAACTTACCTGGGGATTCTACTTGCCCACTGCAGATGTCCTGTGCCCGTGCTGGGTCAAACTGATCCTCTGGTCACCAGCAGCAAGCCAGTTTCGTTTCAGTCAGTTGGAGGGCCACTGCGCATGCATGGCCCTGGCCACGTGCATCCTTGCTCGCGCCTCCGTCTTGCCCATGCACAGTACGAGATTTTCTCATACTGGGCATGCGCAGGACAGCGACGTGAGTGCGGGCGTGGGTGGCAAGTACCGCGCAGGCGTAGTGTCCCACCGACTGAAACAATGCTGTCTCACTGTGGGAGACCAGAGGATCGGTTTGTCCTGGCGCAGGCACAGGACGTCTGCAGGGGGCCAGGAGGAGCCCCAAGTAAGCTAAAATCTTTTTTTTCTTTAACAATAAAGCTTCTCTGTAAGATCCTCTAATGAAGCTCCTCAAAGCAAACCTGTGAGGAAGGAAGGGTAAAAACAGGATACTTACCTCTAGGGAGAAGCATCCAGTCCAGATGCTTAGAAGACCCTCTTCTTTCCCTCCATTGCTGCACAGAACCTTCTTTTTATTCCTGTCCAAGTACAAGTTTCTCTGCACTGGGCACGTGTGATAAGTTCCACACATACCCAGTAAAACGAGCTCTTGTGCACAAACAAAAAAGTAACTTCATTATACTGGGCATGCACAGACCTTACTTGAACATGCCTAATTAAGACAAACACGTCCATGGTGGGAATACAGCCATGGGAAGCATATTTAAAGCTCGAATCCAATATCTTTAGATGGACCCATCACTGAAATCGTGGGTGTAAGAGAATCAGGGAAGCCTCTGGCTATCCAAAGGCTTCCTACTACTGAGATATCATGGCAGAGGTATCCTGGGCATCTCATACCTAGAGGTGTTGCTAAAACAGGGTACCAGTTGTCCTGGCCGGGCTTAGCCGAGGCTTCAGATGTTTCTTCTGGTGCAATCTGTATAAATGTAGTCTAGACTTAGCTGTAGGCAAGAGATTAGCATGTCTTTTCAGGTATCCTTTAACTTCAAACACTCAGCCATTTACAAGATATGTAAAACAGGACCCCCCCTCCCCCCCTTCACCAGTACAAAATAAAGCATTTATCATGCATTTATTAAAAAATAGCAGTTTTTACAAAGTAAAAAAAGAAAATATGAGTTCAGTGTCTCATTTTCCTATCGGCAGTCTGAAGATGCCCTGTTCCCTCCCTTCTTCCCCCCTTTCAGTCTGTAGGCAAGACAGACTATGAATAAGCAGGGAGGCGGGGCTTGAGCAGGCATAGCAATTACTTTCATCTTGTATGCCCATGTAATCAAAGGGGGGGGGAGTGGTTCATAATTGAGCTGTGTACTAGCTTTAGACAGTTTTGACTGTAGTCTGACTGCTGAGAAACTACCATTTAAAGCCTTGGATTCTTAAGGAAAAAAAAGAGCACAGACTAGTTCTATGTAGGACTGGGATTGTACATAAACAGGATTTATCTCATCATGTTATATGTCACTTCAGGTACCCTTTAACTTCAAACACCCTGTCATTTACAGGAGATTTTTAAAAAAAGGAACCTATCGCTTTCCCTTTATCAGCACAAAATAAAGCATCCCATGTAGACACTGGTTCATTTCACCTCTCTTTTCTGCAAACTTGCATAAATTACCCCCAGTGTGTGCTGAGTAGCATTATCTGGACACGAAGGTAGGGAGACGGGAAGACACGACTATGGGCTGGCTAATCAGTAGTTTAAAATTTCCCACTGAATGCTCCAGCCAGAGCCGATTATAAGAATAATTAATGTATTACCTGACACATGATTACAGTTATCTAATAAGGGAATGTGTAATTAGCAGCTTATCCGAAGAACATGGCTCAGCTGGGATGTCACACAGAGGGCTGAGGGGCATTGAAAAGAATGTTAATGAAGCATGAGTTTTGTAAGTTTATTAACCCATTATAGCCACTCTGCTATTCTATCCCCAGCATGTATGGAATAGAAACCCACTATTAGCATTTCAGTGCAGTGTTATTATGATCTTCCCTTGCACTGACACAACAGAAGTAGAAAAAAAATCAATAAATAAATTCATTCTGATACCTTTTAACAGCTAAATGAAATAAGTTTTATACAACAAGGACATTATGTTCTAACCTTCTTGAGCAACTTTATGGTTTGTTTGAGCTCAAATTTTTAGGTTTGTGCTGACTTCACTTTATCTCATGATTCATTGACTCTAAACCCATGCATGAAAAAGCGGGATGTGGAAATTCGGCCTCCCAATTTGGGATAGTATATATTGTAGAAATGTAATGTGTTGGTTGCTATGGGCAACAACACACCTTTGGTTTGGCACCAGCAGCTTAGCTTATAGCTGCACCCAGCGATACGACATTGCTACAGATATCTCTCCTCATAAGTGAACTTCAAATGTCTCAAGTATATATATATATATATATATATATGTAAAATGTACCAATATTCTACATTTTAAAAGTGTAAAATACCATAGTGAAATATTTTACTACAACTTAACCTTACACTTGTTCACACTTACCTCACCTTAGTCCTCACTTACCGATGCCTAACTTTAACCACACAACTCCCGTTTAATCATTAAAAACACCCCCATGCCTAACCTAAACCACCCCTATGCCTATCCCTTAAAAACACCCCCATGCCTCACCTACCCCCCCCCCCCCATGCTTAGCCCTTAAAAAAAAACACCCCACGCCTAACCTTAACCATTCCCCTTCATACCTAACCCTTAAAAACAAAAAACAAACAAACACAACTATCCTTAACCATAATCGCTCCCACTTAAAAAAAACACGCCCAACCTAAACTGACCCCTACACCTAACCCTTCAACACCCCATACATAACCTTAACTGTCCTCCATCACATCTATCCCTTAAGCCCCCCCCCCCACACAAACACAATCCTAATCTTAACCGCCCCCCTCCATGGCTAACCTTAACTTACCTCACTGCCAACCCGCCGCAATTACGACAATGTTAAGGCTTCGTCACAGGTGCATTATAAGTTACCGATAGCAGGCGCCCAAATTTACAGTTTCAGAATTAAACACCCTGGCCCCTATTCAGTTAACTTTCCTCCCTAGGTTTCTCCTAGCATATAATTTTTCATCTTATTTACAGATTATTATTTTTTAATGCCTGGCAATTCAAAAAGTGCTACAATGTAGACAAGGAAGTAATATCAGACTTCTGTTGAGTATTTTCTGCTTGCTGGTGGTTAAAAAGATGTTTTATTAATTACCGTATATATTCAATTATAAGTCTAGAAATTTAGGTATGATTCACTAAATAAAAGTATAGGAGTCATGAGCAACACTGAGCACACTGAGCAACCTGTGTACTAAGCATAAAAACATGTCCTATGAGAAAACGCTGGAGAAAAGTTAATTGAACGGGGTTCCTCTCTTATGTTCATTTTTCACCTACTTATGTGCATATATATTGGATATGAATGAAACTGTATGCCAATTATGTTGCAGTAGCTCCGTTATGCTCCCCTTGTCTTACCTCTGCCCCCCCCCCCCCCCCCCCCCATAGGAATAGATGCATCACAAGCTTGCAGGTTTAATCTCAAGAATCTCACCAGCACACCGCAATTTAAAGCACACCCTTTATTGTGCCAGTATCCACAAAGGTTCCAGGAATAAAAATAAAGGGTGTGCTTTAAATTGCGGTGCGCTGGTGAGATTCTTGAGATTGACTTATGAGTTTGGTACTGCCTATACCGCCTTTACCAAGCACCCCAAGAAACGGATGGTGTGCCTGCTTTGTTTGAGGATTACTAAGCTTGCAGGTTTGTGACCAGGGGCGAAACTACCACCCTTGTGACCCCCTGTAATGGAATGGGCCCAGTGACATAAGAGAGGAGAAAAGATGCAGCACCTGTACTATACATTATCTCTCCCCTCCTGAAGGTATGTTCAATCAGATTTAATGTCAAGGCATGGGAGGGCGAGTAGATGCAAAGCTGCTTATTATATCCACAACCTGGCTGACACTCTACATCCTGACTACCCCTACATCCTCACTTGCCTCTATAGGAACTACCACCCTCAGTTCTGTATGCCCCTCCACTCTCACTTTCCTTCCTTCCCACTCTGACTGACTCTCTTCACCCTGACATCCCCCTTAGTTCTGACTGCCCCTCCACCCTTACTTGCCCCCTCCACACTCTAGCTTACCTTCTGCACCCTGACAATTCCCCTCAGTTCTGACAACCACTCCATCCACAGTAGGTAGGTTGCATGTGGTGATGATGGTTTGCATGCATGATTTGTTCTCAGCAAATTTCAGCTAGCAAACAAAAACTTATAGAACCATCTGCCAGTGGCAAAAGTTTTTCCCATGATGCCAAGCACAACCTTTTAACCAAAAATAGCGAAGCTGAACAATCAGCATTGAGGATATGTACACGTTGGGGCATGCATGCATTCATATTGAGATGTGCATGTGTTCACTTTGGAATATCCACATTCGCGACTGGACCCACGCATGATCGACGTTTACACAGAGAACCGCAAACATGGAAGTTCGACAAAAACTAGTTGGATGAAAATAACCTACTGATAATCTATGGGAGCTCTGGATTGCTGGAAGCAACAGAGCTTTAGGTGGCCCCGACCTCAAGAGGAACAGCTGCCGTAACAGTTAAGATGATTCATTGATATAATAAATGACAGGAGCTTTCGCTGCAGGTAATACATCCATATCATCCACAGTGTTCGAAAGCTTTAGTAGACTCTCTAATTTTCAATGACTTTCTTACAGTTTCTTATCTCATTCATCTATGTCAACAATAATGTATATAAGGTGGAATTTACCTATTTTGTTGTCTGAGAAGATTCAAGCCAGAGCACCAACCTTAAACCTGTCAATGCAGTTGTATCTGGAACTGTTATGTAGGCATTTGAAGAGGTCTGACCACATTCTCAAGAAGTAGTCAAACATCTAACTAGAAAGAAACCTTCAAGAAATACTGTAAACGTAAGCGCCACTTAAATTTGAAAGACAAAAAAAAGTATAAATAACACAAGCAAATCCTACTCAATGTCCCAGTCTGATGAAAAATCATGGGTTTTTTCCACAATCTGAACTAGTAACCTTAGATAAAATGCTTTCAGCCCTATACACCAAGCAAGAGATTTATCTCTTCTCTTTGTTTATGAACTAATAACATCAACTATCACCATACGAGCTCTGGCTCATAGATTTGTATTCATTAAATTGGACAATTCAAAACCCAGGAGTGAAATGTTTCTCTTTCTGATGTTTGTATGTTCTGAGCAGACTTTGTTCCTTTCAAAATCACTGCCAGAAATGGCCCCCACAGGAAGACAAGTAACTTTTCCAGGGGGTTTAGGCTTTAATAGAATGGGGAACACATCCAAGGCAGCCCACACTCTTATCTCTAGGTAATCCTCTGCTATCGGTTTGAAAGTTAAGCAATCAATAGTACAGATTTCATTTTTAATAAGAAATGTACTTACAAGGGCGTAGTGAGGATAAGTCTGTGAAATCAATACTACCTTGAATAATTAAATAAAAGTAAGATGTGTAGTTTGGTTTATCAAGTTTATTATGTTCTGTGGTAAAAAAAAATACAAATAATAATAAAAATAATACAAATGTTAAATAAACAAATATGCGCCTTTAAAATAGCTATAAATGAAACTGTTGTGATCATTTTAATCTAAAAGGAGTGTTTACATGGAATGTATAATATGTATGGTTGTATTTTTTTTAAATGGTTTATTATACTTAATGCTAAAATAATGTATTTCTTTTTTTTTTACTTTTTGTTACAAATTTAATTTTTAATAGAAGATTTGTTTACAAGAAAGCAGTGAGAATAACTTTTCTAAAATCAATGCAACCTTGAATAATTAAAAATTCATAAACTTTGTAGTTTGATATTACAAAGTTTTGGTTTGATATGTCGGAAAAATAAAAAAGGCAAGTAATAAAAATAATAATAATAACAAGAACAGCAACAATAACTTCAAGCTACAATACAATATCAAAAGTATGAAATCATGTATTTTTGGTCATTTTTATGTGTTTAAAGTGGAATTTATAGTAAGTATGCTTTTATTTATTTGTTTTTTACTTTCAAATTTTATTGAAAAAAGTATAGTAACAGTACAAACTTTCGATATTCATAACACGAACAAGGTGATAAAGATCATATAGAGATATGTAAAGCACAGCATGAAGTTGTGTTGTTCATTGTCCAAGCTATGTACTGTTACTCAAAAGTATTTTATTTATTTTTATTTATCATTCTTTTTCCTATATACCACATGAAGATAGCAGATGGAAGTCCAAACAATGATACCTAAAAACAATGAATGCCTGGGAAATCAAATGATGGTACCTGGATGGCCTTACAAACAAATAAGTCAGGGCTCATTCACACTAGAGACGTTTTTGGCCTTTTTTCAAGTGCAGGCGATTTTTAAAATCACCCACAAAACGCTTGTGAAATGAATCTCTATGAGAAGGTTCATATCAGCGCGGGTTGTGCGGTTTGCGTTCGTCAATTTTCGTATAATAGAAGGTATAGGAAGAGTGCTAAACTCTCAAAAAACCGCTTTATGCGGCGATTGTGTTTGCGTTTTTTAGAATAAATACATTGTATCTATTATTTTCCGGGTCAAAGAGTTTCAAAACCGCTCTGGCAAAGTGCTTAGAAAATCGCTTTTTCCCAAAACAAAGAGCACAGTGGAGCGCCGGGAGTGGGAAAAAAAACAGCGCACAAAAACGCAAAACTCTTGCAATTGTGTTTGCGTTTTTAGGTGTGAATGAGGCCTGACTCAGTCAGCACTAAAAAGTGTTATTTAGAAACTTGTATTGCTTCAGAAATTGGCTGCACCTTGTATGAAATATCTCCTTGAAAATCAAATAGACGTATGTTTAAAGGCTACTTGTGAGCACCAATAACGATCCATAAAGGGCCCTGGGCCTTTATTCAATTCCCTTTTTCTCCTAAGTTTTATCCTAGGTGATATTTTTATACCTCGTCAGTACAGTGACTTTTAAAGCCACCAGCAAGCAAGACAACCTCTCCAATGACATGCAGTCAGTAACAAAACACCCCCAAATTGGCTAACCCTTCTTCATGGAATCCAAAACTGTTCCAAAAAATCCTGAAATTGGGATTTAATTGACATGACTAGAAATAAGAGAAATAAGAAAAACCTAATATAAATCCTAACATAAATGTGGTTAAGCCAATCAGTTGTTGGGTCAATGGGCTAATAGGTAAGTACACTTAAAATTTATATATATATATATATATATATATATATATATATATATATATATATATATATATGTATATATATATATATATATATATATATATATATATATATATATATATATATATATATCCATCACTGGAGTAGACATTCCTAAAATGACTGCATTGCCCATATACATTTCCTCCCTTACACTTTCCAAAATTTGAAAGCAAAAGTCTGAGGCCCATATGCAATTAACTTTTTCTCCTGAGTTTTCTACTAGGAGATCATTTTTCATCTTCTATTTAAAATAACTTTTCAGCACTTTGCAATTGAAAAAGTATCAAAAAGTTGATGAAAACATCCTATCACAATTATTTTAAGAATTTTCGTGCTTGGTGGCTTAAAAGGAATTGTATTGTCTTAAAAAAAAACACCTAGGAGAAAACTCAGGAGTAAAAGTTAATTGTATATGGACCTGGATTGATATTTATTTATAATACTTGACCTTTCAGATACATTTCAGTCCTGAGAATTCTGGGAATTTTAGGGCTAATTTAATGACTTCACCTACAAGGGTTTTTCCTCTTAAAAAACCAAAGCAATTTTCCCGTCAGTGCTCCTTCCATTCATTCGCCTATAACTTTATTACTTCTTATCACAACAAAACAACCTATTTCTTGTTTTTTTTTCCACCAATTAGGATTTCTTTGAGGGTATTTTTTGCTAAGAGTTATTTTATTCTAAATGTGTTTTAACAGGAAAGATGAGAATACATTGACATACATATTGAAAAAGTTCAGTCCCTAAGGTAATTATTTATGTATTTTTTTAATTGTATATTTTTTTTTTATAATTTATTTTGGGGGTGGAATTATTGCGGAGTGTGGGAGGCAAAGGGTTAATTTTAAATGTAAAAAAAGTTTGTTAATAAAAAAAAAAAAAAAAAAGTTTTTAGATGTAGTTTTACTATTTGGCCACAAGAGGTCTTTGCACATAACTTCCCTATGCGTAGTATTACTACACAAACAGGAAGCAATGCGTGGACATATAAGTATCGGCTTTTGTGAATGACGGCTCCATCTCATGGATGTCGGCGGTCATTCACACTGGGATTTAGAACAATCAATGGGAACCTATTCATTGATCTCCCGGCTAACTAACGATCGGCGGCGGTAACAAGTGTGAGAGTGCGTGGGGAGGGGGGGGGGGAACCAAACAGGAATGCACGGCAGGGAGGGACATAGTAGCTATATCCCTGCAAGGAGATATGGGATTTTGCAGGGATGTAGTTACTCGTCCCGGGGGAGGAGAAGTGGTTAATAAAGAGAAACATTTTCACTATTGTCTGTGCTCAATTCAAATATCCAATCAGTTACACGAACCTTCCAATGTTCCATTGGTCTTTCAAAGTGAATATAGCCACAAGTGAAAATCATGTTGTGTATTTGTTCTGGAAACAATCATGTATTTATAACACTGGCTTGCCGTCAGCATTACATTAAGCCTATAAACCACTGTTTACCTGTAATAATCTAAAGGTATATTCGATAATGTTACACCGAATGCTGCCTTGGGACTCTTAGGAAATTGAACCAGTGGAGAGTAATAACAGTTCACAGGCACAATCAAATAAACATATAAAATAGTCTGCATTCAGTTAATATATTTGATCCATAAAATTATTATTCCAAATGCACCTACTTGGATTTTATTGCCTAGCGAAGGCCAATATATTTCTCACTGTACTTCAAAACAGAGCTGGCCTAACTCTTCTTTGGCAGTTTAATACCTGCAATTAGTTAGAGTGATGGCGATCTTTCTGTTCTTTCTCAATGGATTCAAGAATATCTTAGCAAAATATACATTTTTACGGCAGGCAGCAAATCTGTAGATATGACATGTTAGTGATGATGGATCTTTAATCGCATAGACATCCTCGGATATCTGGAAAGGCCATCTAGGCCCGGGCCTTGGGCAGCTGCGGTCCCAGGGGGCACTTGGACATGAAATAGGGGTTGCTACGTATGAAAGAAAAGGCTGCAAATGAGCAGCAACACAAGAAAAGGTAAATTGATGTTCAAGAGAGCTGTACATGGAAGAGGGGCGGCACATGGAATGAGAGGGGCGCTGGAGCACTTGGAATGGGAGGGGCACTGGAGCACTTGGAATGGGAGGGACACTGGAGCACTTGGAATGGGAGGGGCACTGGAGCACTTGGAATGGGAGGGGCGCTGGAGCACTTGGAATGGGAGGGGCGCTGGAGCACTTGGAATGGGAGGGGCGCTGGAGCACTTGGAATGGGAGGGGCACTGCTGCACTTGGAATGGGAGGGGCGCTGGAGCACTTGGAATGGGAGGGGCACAGGTGCACTTGGAAGGGGGAGACCCAATACAATTGGCCTGGAGACAAAAACAAAAAGTATAAATCCTTTAAGAATCAGGCCACCTAAAGCTGACACTTCAACCGGTAAAGGGGGTACCCAGGTTTGATGACTTACCTGTATCTCCTATAAGGGAAGTCTACTGGATTGTTCATTTATTTTGTGTTATGTAGGGATTCTCATTCGGCTATCACGGAATAGAAATTTCCAAATTTCCAATCGGAACTTGGAAATCAGAAAAAGAGACTCGAAAATCGGATTTCTGCGGAAATACTGCATTACTGCAATTCGGTAATTTTAGCCCAATCACAGAACTCGGAAGCAATGGACCAATCAGAGAATGCAAAAACAACTCAGAAGTATTTGGCCAATCAGAGAATGCAGAAACAACTCAGAAGTATTTGGCCTATTAGAGAATTCAAAAAATAACCAAAAAACTCTACTCGGAAATCTGAACTCGGAAATCAGATTTCTGTGGAAATAATGCATAACCACAACTCTGTAATTTTAGCCCAATCACAGAACTCAGAAGCATTGGACCAATCAGAGAAAGCAGAGTAAACTCGGAAGTATTTGGCCTATCAGTGAATGCAAAATATGACCAAAAAACCCCACTGCTCGGAAATCGGAAATAGATTGGAAATCCGCAGAATCAGTAATCGGTATTGGCGGAAATCAGAATGTCTGCAGAATCAGAAATCTGCATTTCCGACCATCCCTAATGTTATACAGAAAAAGGGAAGTCTGTTGGGAATCTGTGGCAAGATAGACTAGAGCTTGAGTAAATAAAATGTTCCCAGTGAAGTCCCAACAACCAAGCTCTGGTTGCTCCTGACTGGATTCAGAGCCCATCGTGTTAGTATCAGAACCCATCTTAGTATCAGAACCCATCTTAGTATCAGAGTCCATCTTAGTATCAGAATCCTTCTTAGTATCAGAACCCATCTTAGTATCAGAACCCATCTTAGTATCAGAACCCATCTTAGTATCAGAACCCATCTTAGTAGGTACTGTTGATGCCTTCTGAGGTCTAAGAGATAAGGGTAAATCTAATTAGTATATAGTTGGGGAAGGGATAGCATGAGCATTTCAGAGGAGGACATACAAACTCCATACAGATAGTCCCTGGCTGGGATTTGAACACTGCAAGGCGAGAGTGCAATCACCTATGCCAACATCATTATTGGACATTGGTGACTGAAGCAGATTAACAGATATGAGGGTCCACTTTCATTTCTAATTTCCAAGATTCATCTATAAACTAAATGTACAATTTCACATTAAAGGGAATCTGGAGTAAAAAGAAACGTATGGAATAATGCATTGTATGTGTAGTACAGCTAAGAAATAGAACATTAGTGACACAGAAACCATTCTCATATTGTTTCCAGTACAGGAAGAGTTAAGAAACTTTGTTATCTATTCAAAAGAGCTTCTCTAAGCTCTCTGACCCAACTTGGGTTGCTGTTGTCTGAGGCACTTATACTTCAAAGAAACAGTGACAGGCAGCATACTGCATGTAAGTTGAAAGGATCATTAATTGTTAACTATAAAAAAAAGCTATATACCTGAAAATAAAAACACAAGACTCTTTTCTTTGCTACTAATGTACTATTAATTATCCATACTACACGTGCTATTTATTATATCATAAGGTTTTTTTTTGTTTCAGTGTCACTTTAATCAAGTTGCAAACATCCAATATTTCAATTTCATAATGTCAACTCGTTTCCTTGTGTGCATAACTTGTATAAAGGGAAGCCTGGACTTGAAAAAAAATTCTCTTAGGAGTTTTTTTCTCCCCAAACTATTCCAGAGTATAAATAGATCATGTATGTTCTTGATTAACATTCATAAAGTACAGCTATGGGATTTCAGTCAGTGAATTATAAAGTTTACAAAGTCTACATTCTTTTTCTTGAAGAATTCTCAGCAGAGCTGAACAGATATTCATGCAGAAGTCACTAATACTTAAGGTAAAGAGAAATAAAGATACAGTCACAAATTCTTTAAAGGGACACTGTAGGGGGTCGGGGGAAAATGAGTTGAACTTACTCGGGGTTTCTAATGGTCCCCCGCAGACATCCTGTGCCCGCGCAGCCACTCACCGATGCTCCGACCGCGCCTCATGTTCACTTCTGGAATTTCAGACTTCAAAGTCTGAAAACCACTGTGCCTGCGTTGCCGTGTCCTCGATCCTGCTGACGTCACCAGGAGCATACTGCGCAGGCCCAGTACGGGTTAGTTCAACTCATTTTTCCCCGACCCCCTACAGTGTCCCTTTAAGTTTAAATATAAAACAAGAAGAAGGAGTGGGTCAGGTAAAGCTCACGTCCACAAACAAGTGAGGTTTCCTCAATCCTTCCTGCCCCCCAGCTAATGCTAAGCAGCCCAACATCCACCACATGCAGGAAGTCCTAAAATTCAGGGGTCATGTGACTCCCCACTGAATAATTGAGGCTGCACCTCCTTTAACCAGGGTTGACTTCTGGCCATCCAGATGTTGTCCACATACTTGCAATACCCTACCGAATGCTAAACAACCCACTATCCTCCCACCCAGGGAGTCCTCAACTTCTGGGGTCACGTGATCCCCCTTGAAAGAATCAGGTTGCTCCTCCTTCAATCAGGCCTAACTTATAGCTTTGTTGGTATTGCCCCTATACTTGCAACACACCTCCCTTCTGTGGGGAAGAATGGGAGGAAGGTTGAGTCGCAGGGCATCCATGCCCCCTCCCATAACTCTCTGCTCACCAATCAGCAATGCTAATCCCACCTGCTTAATCACATCCATGCCACAGACATTCACCAGGATTAGGTGGTTAGTGGTTGCTCCCTTTAACTTCCAATAGTGGTGAAGAGAATGGAGGAGAGACATGTGTACCATGCCCCCTGTCAAAAGCGGACCAGGGAGACAGCAAGGGAGCCCATTGCATAAAGGACACTGGAGGAAACCCCAGGTAAGTATCAATTCTTTTACTTGATTGGTCTCAGGTTTCCTGCAACTGAAATGAGAGGTATATGGAGGCTGCCATATTTATTTCCTTTTAAAGTGGATCCGAGATGAAAAACTAACTATAACAAGTAACTTGTCTATATATCTTATCTAAAGTTTAGATAGTTTACACAGCATATCTAGCAGCCATGTTCTGTTTGTGACATTTTCACAGGCTAAGGGCTGGAGATGCTATCAGCTTGCCTGTGTGTAAATTCAGTTTCCTCTCCTCCTCCCCTCTGCCTCTGAAATCAATGGCTAATAACCCCTCCCTCTCCTCCTGCCCAGCCTGAGCTCCTGAAAGCCCTTGCTACTGTCTGAAAATGCCAAGGCACTCTGAAAAGCTGTGGGCGAGGCTTGTTTAGTTTATAGGGAATTAGAGTATTAAAACAAAAACAAAAAAGTATTTGGTTTGAAGAATGCTCTATAAACTATATGAAAGGAACACAATTATGCAATGAGTAAAAGTTTATCTCGGATCCACTTTAAGCCTTACCAGTAACTGGGCAGTCCTGCTGATCCCCTGCCTCTAATGCTTTTAACCATAGACCCTGAACCAGCATGCAGCAGATTAGATGTTTCTGACATTATTGTCAGCTTTTACAAGATTGGCTACGTGCTTGTTTCTGGTGTGATTCAGGCACTACTGCAGCCAAATACTGTAGATCAGCAGGGCTGTCATGCAACTGGTATTGCTTTCAAGGAAATAAATATGGCAGCCTCCATATAACTCTCACTTCAGTTGTTTTTTTAACGGGAACCTGAACTGAGAGGGAAATGGAGGCTGACATGTTTATTTAATTTTAAATAATACCAATTGCCTGGCAGTACTGCTGATCCTCTGCCTCTAATATTTAGTCAGAAACCTTGCCTGAAACAACATATTTATTTCAAAAATCTGACGAGATTAGCCACATGCTTGTTTCAGGTGTGGGATTCAGAAACTACTGATGATAGAATGATCAGTAAGACTGCCAGGCAACTTGTATGGTATTGTGTAAATATAAATAAATATGGCAGCTCCCATAGAACTCTCACTTCAGGTTCCCTTTAAAGAGGAGTGAAAATAACAATGAATAAAATTAGATTATAAAATCGATTATTTAGTCAGTGTTTCCCCATTGTCAATTTTTTTCCTCCCCCTGATTCACACTCTAAAATGTATTACTGGTGGTGACATCTTGGGCCTGATTCACAAAGCGGTGCAAAGTGTTTGCACGCCTGTGAAAAGCCCTTTATCACGCCTTAACTCAGTTTAGGCGTGATAAAATGAAACTCGCGCGAAATTCCCGCTTGCAAAGTTTTGCGCGTGCAATCGCGCGGCGCACGGTGCAGTGCGCGCGATGCGCCCATTAAAACCTATGGGCGCTGCTCTTTATGGCACGCAAAGTCCCGCGCGCAAAGTTTTGCGCGCGGGACTTTGCGTGCCATAAAGAGCACAAAATGGTGCTAACTCAGCAGTGCAAAGGTTATCACGCCTAAAGTCTTTTAGGCGTGATAACTGAGTTATCACCGCTTTGTGAATCAGGCCCCTTTAGTCTTGCCTGGGGATCTGTACGGAATGTTCGCTACTGAGAGTTCTATGCACAGAGGAAGATACTGGTTGCTTGGCAGTTGGAAACAGTCGTTATTTCCCACAATGCAACAAGATTTACAGACAGGAAACTGTCAGGACCTTGGCCACGACATCCCACCGTGGGAGGGGTTTCACCACAATATCAGCTATACAGATCCACCTGATGATCTTTTTGAGAAAATGTAAAGATTTCTGGTGGGAAAGGGGGTATGGGATACTGAATGGGATGAAGTTCAAGCCTTGGTTACAGTTCCCCTTTAGATGTCTTGGTGGGTCAGGTGTACCTAATGGGCTGCTAGTTAGACAGCACTGCTTTATATAGAAGGCAAGCATGGTATTGTCTTTCCCTGTGGCTAGAAAGCTATTTCTCATGTCTGCAGATATACAAGTCATACTTGTGGATTTTGGCAATACAGCACACATAGATAATCATCTGTGGATCTATATAATTAGTAACATTCCATTTCTATAAAAGCACAATCCATCCATTGACTGCCTCATGCTATTCTAGAGCAAAAGTTTTCTTCAAACACCGTTACTCTATTACAGCTGCGCCTCTCCCACATAAAGAGTGCGGCGACTCAGGGAATTAATTTCATTTGTTATGCAGATAAAGAAACATGATTGTCGATAATGGTTAAGCGCTATGGAGTAATTACTTCAGACTCTGCTTCCTTCTCGTGCCAATCCTTATACTTCTCTGGCGCTGATAATCTTTCATTGGAAGGAAATGGAAACATGAAAAACCATATTAAGCAGTAAATATAGAACAAAAATAAAGCTGAATAATTGAGTATTCTGCTCTTGCCCAGGGCGGCTCATCTAAGCGAGGGGCTTTTTATATTTTATTTTAATTTTAATGTTTTTTTTGTATTTGGATATCCTAAAGCCCGAGGCTTGCCAGGATGTCCTAGGACTGCTTTTTGATGACCCAGAACTTTGGATATTTTAATGGAAATTGTACTCATTGTTCACCGTCCTGTCTTTTTCATGCATAATATTTTGGTAACATAAGTGATCGCGTAACAAATTGATGTAACAAACAGCAGCCGTACTATTTCATTACAGTCCCATACACATGCTAGATGAAACGTGGCCAGGGTGGCCAAAGCGTTATAGTTTTTGAAGTTTTTATCGTTTTGAAATTTAGAAAGTTATAGTATTTTAAATTTGTTTGTATTTTGTATTTACATTTTTTTTTGTGTGTGAAAATTATCATTTTGAAAATTCTATGTTTATAAAGGGCGGTTTTAACCTCCTTGCCGGTCTAATTCCCCCGGCAAGGAGGCAGCGCAGCACTTTTTTTTTTTTTTTAAATCATGTAGCGAGCCCAGGGCTCGCTACATGATAGCCGCTGAGCAGCGGCAGCTCCGCAGCCACTCCGATCGCTTCCGGCGATCGGAGTAAGCAGGAAATCCCGTTCAGAACGGGATTTCCCGCTGGGCTTTCCCGGTCAACATGGCGACGGGGCGGGATGAGGGGACGTCATAGGGAATCCCGGGCCACCCAGGCTGCGCAAGGGGTCTGGGGGGGGCGCGACATTGCGGATAGCGGCGGATCGGCGGCGAGCGGCGGCGATCGGATGTTACAAGCAGCTAGCAAAGTGCTAGCTGCTTGTAACAAAAAAAAAATATGCAAATCGGCCCAGCGGGGCCTGAGAAATCCTCCTGCGCAGGTTACCCCGAACTGAGTTCGGGATAACCGGCAAGGAGGTTAAGGCTAAGTGTCAGGAACGGGAGTTTTAGGGTTAGGTGTCAGAAAGAGAGGTTTTAGGGCTAGGCGTCAGGAAGTGTGGTTTTAACGCAAGCATTAAGAAGAAAGGTTTTAGTGTTAAGTGTCAGGAAGGGAACGGGTTTTAGGGTTAGGTGTCAGGAAGGAGAGTTTTAGGTTAAGGTGTTAGGAAGGGAGGTTTTAAACTTAAACAATAGGAAGAGGAGTTTTAGGGTTAGGTGTCAGGTGACAGGAAGGAGAGTTTTAGGGTTAGGTGTCAAGAAGGGGAGTTTTAGTTATCGGTGTCAAGAAGGGGAGATTTAGGTTTAGGCATTAGAAAGAAAGTTTAAGGTTAAGCATCAGGAAGGAGTGTTTTAGGGTTAGGTGTCAGGAAGGAGGGGGGGGGGGGGTTGTGGTTAGGTGTCAGGAAGGGGGGGTTTATGGTTAGGTGTTAGGAAGGGGGGTTTTAGGGTTAGGCGTTAGGAAGGGGGGTTTTAGGGTTAGGTGTTAGGAAAAGAAGTTTTAGGGTTAGACGTCAGAAAGGGGGGGTTAGTGTTAGGTGTCAGAAGGGGGGTTTGGTAAGGTATCAGGAAGCAGGGTTTTAGGATTATGCGTCAGGAAGAGAAGTTTTAAGGTTAGGCATCAGAAAAGGGGAGGGTTCTTTTTGAGAGTAAGGTTAGGTTTAGTTGTAATAAAATATTGGTAACATTAGCCAATGTTTTACTATCGTCATTGCCACTGTAAATATTTTTCCCTTTTCATTTGGCTCCCAATTCACAACAGTATTTATCATTCAGACTTATATCAGCTTCACCTGGCACCCATTTTTCCTCCCATCTCTATTTCATGCAGAAGCTAAATCTGTCTGAATTTGGAAATATGGGGAGAGCTGCAAAAATCCTTAAAAAACGATACCAGAGACTTTTGCTAAATCAATCCCAGACTGCGGTAGCATGTCTGCTCCTTCAACAAGCAGATAATGTCACATTTATTTGATGTATGCCTTATGTACACGTTTGTTTTAAAAACTGAGTGCTACAAGTTACTGGAGAAACAAAATTCTTTCTCAAACATGCTTCTCTGTGAGGCCTCGTAACACCTGCAAATGACAATTTGATTATCATAGCTGTCCTTCACTCTCATTAATACGGCCAAGCAAAAGTACTTTCAAAGTCAATGCAGTTTAAACTTCTAAAGTGGACCTTGATTTCAAAGGTATGCATTCAAAAATGTAAATTGGGTAGCAAGCGTGGAACGTCCTTCAGTCCCAGTTTGTTGTTATGAAGAGCCGTAGAAACTTTGAAGGTAGATCTGACGGAACAGTCGTTAAAAGGAAGTCACACTGGCACCACGTTTGTAGGTCAAACTTCAGCTGGGCGGTAACAACACATCCCCTGGCAAAATCTCATTAATGACCACTTTCAAAGCAAAAATGAAGGCTGAAATGTTCATAAACACACGGCTAATAAGGGTGGAGGAGATATCTGCTTCCTTCTGCGGGTGCCACAAAGTGCTCATTAAAAGATACATTAAAATGTCTCTCTTACCCATTAAGAATTCAAGGTTTTGGTTCACAAATGTATCTTAGTCTTACAATCCAGGGGATGTGAGACCTCTGATAAAACACGCTTATAATACACTGAAGTTCACTCCCATCTTCAAAATATTTTCTGCAATGTTTTTGATTTGACATTTTATAGTGTGGGGAGTTTTATAAATAAGATTGCTGAATAATGTTATGTGCTACAAATCTCTATGAGTAAAACTGATTTTGTTGTTTATTTTTTGGGGAGCAATATGGGAGAGTCGTAAAAATTATAAAAAAGATTGGTCCCAAACAGCAATTAGAAGATTTAAAGCTTTTTTTGATTGTGGCCAGGGATGTAATTACAGATGGCGTTCCCCATAAAATTACTTTCCATCTCTCGCTATAGCTTTCGAGAATGCATATACCAGCTTCCCAGTTTATCTCAGAGAGTGTCCTAAGCTGTACACACTGTCCTTCACTTTTCATGCATGTCTTTTTCCTTTGTGTAGGTGTGTCTTTATTCTACTGGGCAAGCACAGATCGTACTCGAGCATGCCCAGTACAGATGTGCTTGTACATGGATGGACGAGAGTGTACTTATGAAGAAGAGCAGTGGTGGGCTCGAGAAGGATCTAGAAAGCCTCTGGACCATCCAGAAGCTGCTCACTACTGATGTTTTTATTTTATTTATCACAGGTTTACTTGAAGGTTTTGAGGTTAGTGCAGGAGAGAATTCCGAATGAGAAAGTCTTGGAAAAGAGATTACATAGATATGACCAGGGTGGAGCCTCTGAGAGTTTCATGAGCAGAATGAATGCAGTTGTTGTCAGGATGATATCTAGAAGTGTATGAAGAAGACATATATGGAGTACTTTATAAATTATGTAACAAGTCTGAAGTAGATTCTGTAGGTAATTTGCATTCAGTGGAGGGTCAGACAGAGAAGGGCAGCATCAGGGGAGGTCAAGTGAGAAAAGTTAAGCAGGCATTAGAGAGTTGTGGCAAACCCCCCTAAAGACCAGGGCAATTTTAACTAAATGGGCCACTGCAGCTTTAAGGCATAGCTGCAGGCCCGTACAACTCAGCACACAAGTGATTCCCCCCCCCCTTTTCTCCTCACCAACAGAGCTCTCTGTTGGTGGGGTCTAATCGACCCCCCTGTGTTTGTATTTTTTTACCCTTTTGGGGATCACGGACATTGAATCAACGTCCAGCAGGTGGTGCTACCGTTCTGACTGGACGTTGATTCAATGTCCGCGCTAAAGAACCGTCCCGACTCGATCGTGTGCACCCAAGAGGGGGGATTAAGCTGACATATGACAGCTGACACCTCCCCTCAGTGATCACTACGATCGCCGTCGGATCGTAGTGATCACTTTGACAGCGGCGGCGGCAGGGGGGACAAGAAGAAGATCCACTCACCTCCCTGCTGTTCCAGCAACGATCGGCACCCCCCTCTGCTCTGGCCGGCATCTCTGCTCTGTCTGACGTCAGCGCCGGGTCCCAGCTTGATGACGTCATCAAGCCGCTACCTGACCTGAGCGTCATTTGGAGCGGAGATGCCAGCTGGAGAAGAAGGGGGCTACTGCGGCTCATCGATGGAGCCTGGAAGGTGAGTGATGGCTGCTGGCGTAAGGGGGGACACTTGCCACCATGGGGGGGACACTGCCCAGCCAGCCACAGATGGGATCCGGCCGCCTGACCCCCCCAAACGTGCACACCCCCCTCCACCGCAAAATGCCTGGTCCTTAAGGGGGGTTAGGCGGCCGGTCCCGAAGTAGCTAATATAACTATTTGTTGTTGTTTGTTTAATAAAATTTGCTGTTTTTGTAAATATTGTCCCCCTGCTCCCTCCCTCCCTTGCCCCAGCCAGCCAATGACGTGATTGGCTGTCATAGGCTTCAGCCTATGAGAGCTGATCGCTCTCTTGTGTGACAGGCAGGGACATAGCAATAGGGGTTGCAGAGGTTGCGACCGCATCAGGGCCCTTGGGCCAGCGGGGCCCCGTAGGACTCTCCCTCAACTACAGTATTAGCTCTCTATTGGTCCTGTGCTCATAATAATCACTTCTATAGATACTTTGAATAGTGGTAATTATTAACAAAGTGCTACTCATCCCCTTCTTGCACCTCTGACACTGTAGTTGCCATTGGCAGGTTTTGGTGCGCCGCATCAATTGTTATGTATGGAGAGCTTGGGGGGCCCCAATGTAAAACTTGCATTGAGGCCCACAGCTCCTTAGCTATGCCACTGGTGACAGGGGGAGAGCCGTGTCACACGGCTGTCCCCTGTACAGCGCTGCTGCCGATTGCAGCGCTGTACTCAGTAGAAAGACGGCGGTTTCGCCGTCTAACAGTCTCCCGAGCGGCGATTGCCGCTCGGAGACTGAAGCTGGGACAGAGCTCCGCCCCCCAAGCAGGAGATGCGGGTGCAGCCTGCGCGTGATCTCATGCAAACTGCAGCCCCAGGACTTTACTCCAGTTGGCGTTATGCGGTCCTGGAGCTGCCATTGCGTTCATACCTTTGGGCGTTACCCGGTCTTCAAGTAGTTAAGTGCACCCATTCTCCCAAGACTTTGTTAAAATTTGAAATAGTTTGATGTCCTCGAGAACATTTAACTTAGTCTTAGCACAAGAACAGCAGAGTATCGTACAGTAATATGCACTAAAGAAGGCAAAATGTTTAGGTTTAGGGTGATACCATTCATGCTGGACACACAGGTGAAAACATAAACTTCCAAAGTTAAAAACAAGGAACACCAAGAGCCCCAATAGTGTAATACGTACTGGTAAATGGTTACTAGATAGAGTGAATATTAATACTCACAAACCAAGGTTACCATTAGGCAACCACTGTAAAGGCAGGTGGGGAGATTTTCCTGACCCCACTCAGGAAAAAGAAGTTGCTCTATGTAGATGAGAAAAAAGGGGTTCAACCCTCCACCTAGGGTGGACACAATATTATGCAGGAGAACAGAGGTGCCAAAAGGATAAAAGGAAGCTAAATGAGCTTAAAAACAAAATTCTTGGTAAATAGAGGATGTAATGGTGGACTTACCTCCTCCAAGTAGACACACAACGACTGTAGTAAAGACAGTCAATATATTTTATTTATGAACTCCAAATATGCAACGCGTTTCGTAGGTTTGATCCCGCTTCATCAGGCAATAACAACGGAGCAATAGCATATGTGGGCAGTAGAAGAGCCAGGCACCTCTGTGAAAGAATTTGGTTTTTAAGCTCATTTAGCTTCCTTTTATCCTTTTGGCGCCTCTGTTCTCCTGCATAAACTTCCAAAGTCTTTGTTTATTTCTAAGAGATGTTGTTATGAACATCTGAGAAAGGAACTCATGCTTTAAAGAGGAGCTGTCAGCCATACTATCTCAGAACCCCCCCCCCCCCCCTCCCATATATAAGTAGATAAATACTTGCTCTACTTACATAACATATGTATTTCACTGTTCACATTTTGATTTTAATAATTTTCTACAGTAAAAAAAGAGAAAATCCTTCTTAGCATTTCCCATTTTAACTGTGGCTATTTTGAAGCCAATCCTGATGTCATTTCCTCCCTTACTTTTCTCTGCCTGATTTGCCCGCCCTTCACTATAGAAAGTGCATTGTTCTAGCATGAGAAATATTGGCCAATCAGAGAGCAACAGATGAGTGGGAGGGGAAAAGAGGAGGGAAAGAGGCTTTAGCCAATCAGGCTGCATTTGTTATGTCTGAGGGGAAGTAGAAAATCAAAAAAGGACTACCCAGCATGCCCTGCAACTTCCTGTTTGTGTAGCAAATTTTCTGTGTACCAAATAAGAGTCAGGTAATCTGGGGAATGATCATTTATCAACAAGAAAAGTAAAAGTGATTTTAACTTTTGGATTGCCTGGTTAGCATCCTTCTTACTTGTTTACCAGATAAAAATAAAGAATTGATTTTTGATTTTATGGCCGACAGTTACACTTTAACCCTTTAGCAGCATTGCCCACGTTATCTCGTATGATATAATGCAGAGCATTCGATGCTGGCTAAACTCTGTGCTGCCTAATTCAGCAATGCAGAGTGAGCACATGGAGCTGTCAAAGTTATCTGTTCTAGATGAACCCCTTTTCCACCAACAGGTAGCACTGCAACACTGACACTATCCTCTAGGTTCTGATGACATGTCAGCGGGACTCAGAAGAGGATGTCGGGAGTAGAGATGGCTCGAACCTCCAATTTTAGGTTCGCGAACTTCGAACGCGAACTTTTGCAAAAGTTCGAGTTTGTGCAAACTTCGTGAACCGCAATAGACTCCCATGGGCAGGTGAACTTTCAAAACTACAAACACTAATTCTGGCCACAAAAGTGATAGAAAAGATGTTTCAAGGGGTCTAACACCTGGAAGGAGTCATAGCGGAGTGGGATACACGCCAAAAATCCTAGGGAAAATTCCGGATTTGACGCACGGCAGGGTTTTGAGGGCAGAAATCACATTGCATTGCTAAATTGGAGGCATAAAGTGCTTTAAAACTTTGTGCGTGTGTATACATCAATCAGGTAGTGTAATTAGTGTACTGCTTCACACTGACAGACCAAACTCACTGTGTAACGCACCGCAAACAGCTGTTTGTGTAGTGATGTCCGTGCTGGACTGGTGTACACCATGGCAAGAGTACAGGCGATGATGATTTTCAAGCCCATATGTTCGGGCTGAGGTAGCTCAATGACAGAACAACAGTGACTGAATGTCCAGCTGATTGAATTTGGTGTGTCCACAATGAAGCAACAACCTTATTATCTTGGGTCAGGTGTGCCCCCCAACACACTCATATAGCCAGTCATTGTTTCAAGGTAATGCTCACAAAGGGGAATTGACACATGTACATGCCTTTTGGTTTGTTGTTGCCACAGTGCAGCTAGAAAAATTAGGCAGGCATGTACACGCACCAGAAAAATTATTATAGCAGCCCCTGCAGCAGCGGCCTTAAAAATTCAGGAATCCACCTGAAGTCCTGGACCCTGTTGGTGGTGGTGGAGAAGGCAGTCAAGCAGCCTGCATGCAGAGATGCTGTGTGGGGGGACTGACTTAGTCTTCGGGCAGGCAGTAGCCCTCCGGGATGCCTCATTCATTTTGATAAAGGTGAGGTACTGAACACTTTTTTGACCTAGGCAACTTCTCTTCTCACTGATAATGCCTCCAGCTGCGCTGAAGGTCCTTTCTGACAGGACACTTGAGACAGGGCAAGCCAGAAGTTGGATGGAAAATTGTGACAACTCTGTCCACAGGTCAAGCCTGCGCACCCAGTAGTCCAGGGGTTCATCGCTGCTCAGAGTGTCTACATCCGCACTTAAGGCCAGGTAGTCGGCCACCCCGCCGGTCGAGGCGTTGGTGTAAGGTGGATCCGGAAGGGCTAAGGCGTGGCGTTGGACTAAAGAATGTCCACATGTCTTTGCCTGTGCATGGACACGGGAGGAGGAGGAAGATTACTGGCAGTGGCAACTTTATTCCATTGTGCTATGACATCACCCTTAAACGCACTTTAAAGCATAGTTGCCAGCTTGTTGTACAAGTGCTGCATCTTTTCTGCCTTCTGTAAATTTGGAAACATCTCCAATACTTTGTGCTTATACCGATTGTCTGGTAGCGTTGCCACCCAGTACAGGTCCTTCCCCTTGAGTTTTTTTATACGGGGGTGCCTCAACAGGCTAGACAGCATGAAAGACCCCATCTGCACAAGTTGGATGCCGACCTACTATCCATCTCCTCTTACTCTTCCTCAGTGATGTCAGGTAAATTTGCCTCTCCCCCAGCCACGAACAATACCACGGGAAAGGTGAGCAGCACAAGCCCCCTACGACGCCTGCTTCGGTTGTTCTTCCACCTCCTCCTCAAAAAAACCCACCTTCCACATCTAACTCCTCTTCCCCAGATGACTCTTCTACCTCCACCTCCTCCCCCTCCTCTGTGCTGCCGCAGGTGTTGATGACAAATTTTGTTCTGGTTGTGATGGTTCCCACAACTCTTCCTCTTCTTCCTGTTCACACTGCTCTACAGCTTGATCCACCACTCTACGCACGGCACGCTCCAGGAAGAAAGCATATGGGATCAAGTCGCTGATGGCGCCTTCACTGTGACTCACCAGGTTTGTCACCTCCTCAAATGGACGCATGAACCTGCAGGGATTACGCATGAGTGTCTAGTACCTCGGCAACAAATTCCCCAGCTCCCCAGAGCCTGACTTTTGACTGTAGATATACAGATAGTCGTTGACGGCTTTCTCCTGTTGTAGCAGGCAGTCAAACATAAGGAGCGTTGAATTCCAGCGAGTCAGGCTATCGCAAATCAAGCGCCTCACCGGCAAGTTGTTTCTCTGCTGAATATTGGCCTCGCGCGCCATGGCCGTGCAGGAACGCCTGAAATGCCCACACACCTTTCTGGACTGCTTCAAGGCCTCCTGTAAGCCTGGGTACTTACACACAAATCTTTGGATTATTAGATTCAGCACATGTGCCATGCAGGGTGCATGTGTCAACTTTCACAAACTCAAAGCCGAAATGAGTTTGCTGCCGTTGTCGCACACCACGTTGCTGATCTCCAGTTGGTGCGGGGTCAGCCACTGATCCACCTTTTTTGTTCAGAGCAATCAGGAGAGCTGCTCCAGTGTGACTCTCGGCTTTGAGGCAAGACATGTCCAAGATGGCGTGACAGCGTCGTACCTGGTATGCAGCATAGGCCCTGGGGAGCTGGGGGTGTGTAGTTGGAGAGAAGATCGCAGCACCAGTAGAGTAGCACTGCCACATAGCCGAGGAGGAGGACGACGACAGCGAAGAGGATGTAGCAGGAGGAGTAAGAAGAGAACGAGAGGAAGTGGCAGCAGGCCTGCCCGCAAGCTGTGGAGGTGTCACAACTAGGTCCGCTGCATAGCCACGTACACCCTGCTTGCCAGCGGTCACCAGGTAGACCCAATGGGCCATATAAGAGATGACACCACTTGCCTTTCAACATCACGGTACAGTTTGGGTAACCGCTTTTTTGAGAAATAATTGTGGTCTGGTATCTTCCACTGCGGTGTCCCAAAGGCCACAAATTTTCGGAAGGCCTCAGAGTCCACCAGCTGGTATGGTAACAGCTGGCGAGCTAACAGTTCCACCAAGCCAGCTGTCAGACGCCGAGCAAGGGGGTGACTGGCAGACATTGGCTTCTTCCGGCTCAAAGATTTCCTTCAGAGACTCCTGGCTGCTGTGGGCAGAGGAGCAGGAACCACTCAATGTGAGAGGCAGAGTGGAAGAGGGTGGCTGTGAAGGTGCAAGGGATAAAGTGCCTGAAGATGCTGCACCTGAAGGAGGAAGAGGAGGCCGAGGGTGGCTTTGCTGTTCTGTGCTGCTTGTATAACTGCTGGTATAACAATGTGCAGTCACACAGGTGCAGTGAAAAGGTTGCAGTGACTGCTGATATAACAATGTGCAGACACACAGGTGCAGTGAAAATGGATGCACTGACTGCCAGTATATAAAACAGCGTGCGGTCACACAGATGCAGTGAAAGGTATGCAGTGACTGGTATATAAAACAGTGTGCGGTCACAGATGCAGTGAAAGGTATGCAGTGACTGATATATAAAACAGCATGCTGTCACACAGGTGCAGTTAAAAGGTATGGACTGGTATATAAAATAGCATGCTGTCACACACATGCACTGAAAGGTATGCAGTGACTGGTATTATAATACAATGTGCAGCAGTCACACTAGACACTGAATGTGCTGGGCCTGGCACAGTATAGCAATTTGCAAGAGCCAGCTGTGACAGACAGGGAGACAGACAGTCACAAACACATCACAGACAGACAGACAAACACATCACAAGAACATTAGCTCTCAAAAGAACTGTTTTGGGGTGTTTTTCATCAACAAATATCAGCAAGAAGCAAGCTAACAAGAGCCTAACTAAGCTTTCCCTATGTCTCTGCAGCAACCTCTCTCCCTTCTCTCACTAATACAGCAGCACACAGAGTGAGAAAATGGCCGACACTGCTGCCTTACATAAGGGGGGGGGGGACTGAGCATTCAGTCTGGCTTTGCTCAGGAATCATTATAACTGAGTCATTACAGCAGCGCCAGAAGGGGGCAGGCTTGGGCTTGAAAAGACATCAGAGAAGACAGACTCAGCTATAATGATTCCTGAGCAAAGCCAGACTGAATGCTCAGTCGAGGATTTTATCAGGGCTGATTAGAAGCAGGCTGAGCAGGAAAGAATGAAACAGAGAGCAGAGTAGGTTTCTTTCTCTAATGTTCCCACTGATATAAATGGTAAAATACATGAGGGTGCTTCGTCTCTGGTTCACTTTAAGATGAGGGGGTGGGCAATTCCTGTTTCTTTTGCAGACCTTTCTTTACACATTTGTCACTAATCGTTTTAGTGCATTCTTTTTTATATACTTTTATATACATTTTTTTTAAAAAGACACAGGCATCCCAGATCTTTTTAACTGCTCTGCTTGTCCAACATGCAGGCCTAGCTATCAAGGATGGCTGAGTTGGCCAGTTTGGGGCTCCACTGCTTGAACAATAACAGCCCACTAAAACTATGACCACTAAAACTATGAATTTTAGAAAAGCAAAGTTCAATCAAATTAGGCAGGCACTAAGTTTGGTGAACTGGGATAATGTACTACAAGGGGAAGACACTAAAGGAAAATGGCAAGCTTTTAAACTTATACTCAACCAATATTGTAGTATGTATATCCCATATGGAAACAAAATATCTAGGAATAAAAAAAGGTCTCTATGGATGAATAGAAAGGTTAAAGATAAAATGAAGAGGAAAAAGAATGCCTATAAGGTCTTAAAACAGGAGGGGACCGAGGCTGCACTAAGCAATTATAAGGAGTGCAATAAAAATTGTAAAAAAGAAATTAGGCAGGCAAAGATTGAAGCTGAAAAACAAATCGCTAAGGATATCAAATCTATCCCAAAAAAAGTTTTATAAGTACATTAACTCTAAAAAAAGAAAGGTTGACTGTATAGGACTCCTAAAGGATGAGGGTGGGAACTCAATGGTGGATGACCAAGGTAAGGCAGAGTTATTAAATGCTTTCTTTGCTTCTGTCTTCACAAAAGAAACAGCTCTGTTGCAAACTATAGAGGCGGAAGAGTCTCAATCTTCTAACTGTAATATTAAATACTTAACGCAGGAAGAAGTGAAGGCAAGACTAAATAAATTAAAAATAGACAAGGCACCTGGCCCGGATGGCATGCATCCTCGGGTCCTAAGGGAATTAAGTTCAGTTATAGATAAACCCCTTTATCTTATCTTTTGTGATTCTCTTGCAACTGGCAGAGTCCCAGTGGATTGGCGTACAGCCCACGTTTTCCCATTATTTAAGAAGGGCAAAAAATCAGATCCGGGAAATTATAGACCTGTAAGCTTAACATCAGTTGTATGCAAACTATTTGAGGGGTTACTAAGAGATACTATACATGACTTCATAGTAGAAAATAATCTTATTTCTCAGCATCAACATGGGTTTACTAAAGACAGATCCTGTTTGACTAACATGCTCAGCTTTTATGAGGTAGTGAATGCTAATATGGATATTGGGAATGCTGTAGATGTGATATACTTGGACTTTGCAAAGGCCTTCGACACTGTTCCCCACAAAAGTCTGGTGCAAAAGTTGAGGATGCAAGGACTGGGGAAGAGTCTGTGTTCATGGATAGGGACAGAAAACAAAGAGTTGTGGTCAATGGATCATACTTAAAATGGGAGACTGTTAGCAGTGGGGTCCCACAGGGGTCTGTACTGGGTCCAGTGCTCTCCAATTTATTTATTAATGACCTAGTAGATGCAGTAGTGAGCAATGTTGCTATTTTTGCAGGTGATACAAAATTGTGCAGAATCATCAACTCTCAGGAAGATAGTGTCATATTGCAACAGGATCTGGATAGGATGGCTATATGGGCACATACATGGCAGATGAAATTCAATGTTGACAAATGTAAAGTCATGCATTTTGGACGTACTAATGGTCTAGCACCATACAAAATAAATGGGATACAGTTGGGGACATCAAACTTGGAGAAGGACTTAGGAGTACTCATTGACAACAAGTTAAATAATCGTACTCAATGCCAAGCCGCTGTAGCTAAAGCTAACAAAATTTTGGGATGCATTAAAAGTGAAATAAAAACTCGAGATGCTAGCATAATATTGCCCCTGTTTAACTCTCTAGTAAGGCCACATCTGGAATATGGAATTCAGTTCTGGGCACCACATTACAAAAAAGATATTGCAGTTTTAGAGCAGGTGCAGAGACGAGCAACAAAATTGATACGTGGGATGGAAGGTCTCACTTATCAAGAAAGGTTAGATAAACTGGGTTTATTTAGTCTAGAGAAAAGACGCCTTAGAGGGGATCTAATTAACATGTATAAATACATCAGAGGGCAATATAATAGCTTGGCGGATGAGCTTTTTGTCCCTAGGCCTTCTCTAAGGACCAGAGGACATGATCTGCGCATGGAGGAAAAACGTTTTAGCCATTTATTTAGGAAAGGGCTCTTTACAGTAAGAGTGATTAAGATGTGGAATGCATTGCCACAGGAAGTCGTTATGGCAAACTCTATACCTGCATTTAAAGGGGGCTTAGATGCTTTCCTTGCGTTGAAAGACATCCATGGCTACAATTACTAGGTAATGCCTAATGATGTTGATTCAGGGATTTTATCTGATTGCCATCTGGAGTTGGGAAGGAATTTTTCCCTTTAGGGGATAATCGGACCACGCCTTGTGGGTTTTTTTTCGCCTTCCTCTGAATCAACAGGGATATGTGAGGGAGCAGGCTGGAGTTGTACTTTGTACTGGTTGAACTCGATGGACGTATGTCTTTTTTCAACCAAAATAACTATGTAACTATGTAACTATCTCATGGGAGGGACTCTGCAAGGGAGAAGCATAAATCTTTACTCCTTCTTCCAAAGCCATCTTATCTAATCCAAGGATCTGGGAAGCCTCTGAATTATCCAGAGGCTTCCATCTACTGAAGTAAGTATCTAATGGCTGGAATACACGGGTCGACCGGCGGCTCGATTAGCCGCTGGCTCGACCCCAGCCGCGTCCCCGCTCGTCCGCGCGTACGCGCGGATCTATTACCGCTCGTCCCCGCCGGCGCTTCCTTATCAGCGCTCGATTCCCTGCCATTGTCCGCCGGGGATCGAGCGGGCGGGGGTCGAGCGGCATGATCGGGCCAGCTGAATATTATCAGCTGGTCGGATCAGCTGGTCGATACACGGTACAGAAACGTACCGTGTATCCCCAGCATCACTTCTACGAACTCTAGGTACCCTTCAGTAAACTAGTGCTTTATCTATGCAGATGAGAGAGTCAGACTGGCTATCAAATGCTGCTGCAGCTGCAGCAGCAGCAGCAGCAGCAGCTCTCCTGAAAAGGAAACAGAAACCCAAACACTTTAATTTGGCTGAACAGACAGTGCACAGACATTCCTGATAACAAGATAGTGTTGAAAATTCAAAAGTTAATTATTTGTAAGCCAAATGAGCCTGATTTTATGTCACACTGACATGGCTGCTGCTTACACTTCACACTTAAAACTAAATTCCTCAACGTGGAACTGAACTCTTACACAGGACAGGAGGAAAACATAGAGAACCTAGTGGACCTAAGCCCGTTTAAAAACGGGCTCTGGGTCTTTTTTTACCACCACCGCCGCCAGTCACTGCGCATGCACGCTCCCACACCCGCCGCGCACGCCCACCGTGCGCGCGCACACAACAGTCCGACCACCCTCCTCGCTCCCTGTTCCCATCCAGCTGTTAACAAAATAACAGGGACACAGGGACAGCTGCTAGACGCAGCGACAGTAGGGGATTATTATAGAGAGTGCACCCTGTATGTATTTCGAGAGCTTGGCCTGCATATTCCCCCTCATCTGTGACTAAACACAGGTGTAATTTGATCTTTCATCTGTGCCAGCTGACTCTCGTTTGTCAGAGCTCATTTGCAAACACAGGATTAACAATATGTCTGCGTCCATGAAAGCAGGAAGTATACACACTGCAGATTTATTGCAGAATTTTATATCAGCTGTAACAAAGAAACTTTTTTCTTTAAAGGTTATTATGCTGTTGCTTATCTTTTAGAGCAGAGAGGAAGTTCTGAGTTCAGTACCATTAATACTACACATATTAATTATCTTATAATTAATTCATTTTTTCAGTTTAAATTTACTTAAAGCATTTGTTAGCATAAGTACTTTGAATCTTTAAAAACAGTCTGGCAGGTAATCATCCCAATTATGGTCAACGATTAAATAGAAAGGACTACTGTCTCACAAAAGTCCTTTCTATTTAATCGTGGACTAAAATTGAAATTAGGCTACAGGCTCCTTGCAAATGTGAGTTGCACCAATCTTTATTAAAGGGGCGGCTCTCCGTAGAATTGTTTTAGCCCAATTATGGTCACCTACACCGTTTGACCCTGCCATACTTAATGGCCCCCCATGTCAGTAGCATTTCTCCTAAATTACAGAGCTGAAATAGATTTAATTTGTTTTTTCTCCCCTATTGTTGGAAAGTAACAGAGTTTTGACAGGATAAGCCATGATTAATTCATTATTGACGTGCCCGACATTGCCTGCATTTCCTACATAATAAAACCGCATGCAGCCTTTTTAGTGGTCAATTCTTTGCAAGCCATCCACTAATGAACAGATTAAAGTAACTTGTAATGTCTTGAAATGTATGGCATTCCATACAATAGCACTCTGAACTTCTTAATATATAAGAGAAAGTACCCCCTGATGTACACAAGGCTTTGGGAATAGCTTGTGTCGGAGGTGCACAGTGTGGTACTATAAATTCGCTTTTCTGAATTCTGAAAATAAAGTTTTAGCACCTGCGCTAGTTAAAAGTTTTTTTAAATTCCCAGGATAATGAATCCACCTCTTCGTTAAAGTTTAGGTACCATTAGGAAATACTGTAAATTATAATCATAGAACTCTGGAACTCTGTGTTCTAATCTGCAGCAGATAAAAATGGCGCAGGACGAGCCCGATAAAAATGGTGCTACCATAGGTGGCAATGGTAAAAGCCACAATTAGCGGCAAGGAGGTTAAATTATGGTGCCCTATTTATCTGGCACCATAATTTAACTTCCACGTGGTGGAGTGGTTAGGGTTAGGCAGATGGGGTGGATTGGTTCGAGTTATGCAGCATGGATGTAATGGTTAGGGTTAGGCAGAAGGGGTGGAGTGGTTAGGCTTAGGCAGCCGGGGTGGGGTGGTTAGGGTTAGGCAGCCAGGGTGGGGTGGTTAGGGTTAGGCAGCCGGGGTGGGGTGGTTAGGGTTAGGCAGCCGGGGTGGAGTGGTTAGGGTTAGGTATGGGGGTAATAAAAAATGTATTGTGCGTTTGCGGGTTAGGCATGGGGATGGAGTGGTTACATTAAGGCAGCAGGGATGGAGTGGTTAGGGTTAAGCAACTGGGGTGGAGTGGTTAGAGTTAGGCATGGGGGTAAAGTGGTTAGGGTTAGGCAGGGGGGGTGGAGTGGTTAAGCAGCCGGAGTGGAGTGGCTAGGGTTAGACAGTGAGGGTGGAATGGTTAGAGATAGGCAGCAGGGGTGGAGTGGTATGGGTTAGGCACCGGGGAGAGTCTTAGGGTTAGGCATAGGTAGAGGGAGGGTTCAGTGTGAGAGTAGGAAGGGGTGCAGGGATACATTAGCAGGTCCTGGGCGATCACGTTTCCTCCACTTCCTAGTCAGTTTGTAGCTTCCCTGCAACCAGCCAATCACCATGCAGCTTCAGTCTCCGCATGCTGATTGGCTCAGCAAGACTCCTGCAAACTAATCAGGAAGTGGAGGAGATGTGGTCGCGGGAAGCAGGTAATGTATAATGCTAGATGCCGGTAATGACATCCTGTTACTAGCGTTATTTAACGCTTTGGAACTGTGCTAAAATGTAAAATAACCTTAGTAGCAAGGTGTCATATCGGCATCACCGTGTGCCATTTATTTGCGGTGCCTTTTTTAAATATATCCATTCTAATCATGTATATTATACCTTTGTATCATTTGTCAAAGAAGTTATTGTAATGTGCAATAATTAGGTGTTTCTCAAAAATATGCAGTGCAGTATACGGGTAAGTAAGTACCAGTATGTGATTAAATGCTACATTTAACTGAGATGGATCAGCCACTTCACTTCTCCCAAAGATAATTGTATACTATAGCAGAAATATATGACACATCATAGTTACAAGTAAGTTTAAGGAATAAGTGCACTTACATTACACATATTTAAAGAGCAACTTTAAAGTAGATCCGAGATGAACTTTTACTCATTACATAATTGTGTTCCTTTCTTATTGTTTATAGGGCATTCCTCAAGCCAAATACTTTTTTGTTTTTGTTTTAATACTCTAATTCCCTATAAACGAATCAAGCCTCACCCACAGTTTTTCAGAGAGCCTTGGCATTTTCAGACAGTAGCAAGGGCTCATGGGAGCTCAGTCTGGGGCAGGAGGTGGGCGAGGTATTACTAGCCAGAGATTTCAGAGGCAGAGTGGAGGAGGGAGGAGGAGGGAGATTAGGTTTTTTTTCATAGGCTGAGTGCTGAAGATGCAGATAAGCTTGCCTGTGTGTAATGTTTACAAACAACATGGCTGCTGTCATTGTATCACAGGAAGAAATAATCATATTCTATTGAAGCTGTTTGCAGCTAGATTTGCTGTGTAAACTAAACTTTAGGTAAGATATATATACAAGTTACTTGTTATAGTTAGTTTTTCATCTCTGATCCGCTTTATCCCAAGATTGAACTTCATTCCCATTAGTAACTAATACCCCCTTTCCCGCAGGAAATCTTTACCTTTTCTTGAATAGATTCTCGGGGAGTCTGTGTGGCTAATATTGTAGTGAAACCCCTCCCACAGTGAGATGTCATAACCATGGTCCTGACAGTTTGCTGTCTGTGAACCTCATTGTGGGAAATAACAGCTTTTTCCAACTACAAAGCAAGCAATAACTCCCACTGTGCATAGAACTCTCAGTAACCAACATTCCGTACAGATCACCTGACAGAACTAAAGATGTCACCACCAGTGATACATTTCAGAATGTAAATCAGAGGAAGGAAAGATTTTACCAATGGGCAAACACTGACTAAATAATCTGTAAAAGAATATTGTAAAACATAAGCAATTTCATTCATTATGTTATTTTCACTACAGTTCCTCGTTAAAGGGAACCAGAGAGGAATGGAGCCTGGAAATAGAAAGAGCTTTTATACATACCTGGGGCTTCTTCCAGCCCTATAAGCCTGGATCGCTCCCACGCCGCCATCCTCCGCTTCCTGAAACCGCCGGTACCGGGCCCGTCACTTCCGGCGGACGCGGCCAATTGTCCGCATCACAGGGGCTCCCTCCATAGCCATACGCATGCGGCTGCGCAGTAGGCAGCCTCATGCGTACTTGTATAGAGGGAGCTCCGTGTGATGCGGAGAATCGGCCGCGTCCGCCGGCCGACTGGCCGACTCGCGGCAATGACGGGACCCGGTACCGGCGGATCCAGGCAGCAGAGGATGGCAGCGTGGGAGCGATCCGTGCGTATGGGGCTGGAGGAAGCCCCAGGTATGTATAAAAACTTTTTTTGAACCTCTCTGGTTCCCTTTAACTAGCATATATTAATGTAAAATATTAAAAATGGTAACACATATAGTGGCCATGCATGATTTAACCAAAATATTAGATTTTTCTGTTTTGAAAACAAGTAATATTATAGAAAAATTAAATGCATTTTTTACCATGATAGCTGATCAATTTTTCTCAAAGTTTTAAAGATTATTTTTCTTGTTACTTGAGAGTTACAACAATCTCTCTGGCTGAGCTAAACTGTTCTACAAAAATGAAACAAAAACCATAAATAAAAAAATTCAAAAAACAAACCAGTCTTAATCTTTTAGCTACTAGAGAGTAGAGACCGCGCAGTATGAAACCATTATGGGCGGGGTTCCTCTCCACTGCCCATCACAGAGTGTTAGTTTATCTACGTATCCCCTAGTGCCTGGGAAGTGCAGATTCTATTTTTCAAAATAGAGGACATCAGGTTTAACTTCTTCTGGAGTCTTTTTTTGTAGGAATCGAGTTGTGTTCACTGTGATTGGCTCACGGCAATCACAGGGCCAGGAACCAATGAAATTGTCTCCTGACTGGCACATGGAGCTTAGCTATCACTATGACAGCTGAGTGAGTGGAACACAGTGGTGCCAGAGTAATGTGAGTGGTGAAAGTGGTGGGAGCGGGCAGTGACGAGCATGAAATCTATGTTCTGTCAGAGCCGCACAGACATGAGCTGCTCCCTCTATGCTCTTCCGGTCCTCTCTATTGTGCTGCTGTGAACCAGGTGGGTTGCGGTCCACTGTGCATGTGCTGTTCTGGGCTACGCGCCTCCTCCATCATGCTCCCGTGGCGGGGAGCAATGTGCACAAGAGCATTTACAGTCTTAACAAGCTGCTCGTGCACAGAATGCTTCTGGCTATGAAAGAGCGATCAGGTTGTGCATGCGGCTGGGATTGCGCATGTGCAGTAGCCCGCAACTCAGCTGAGTCTTGGACTTTATGGTGCTGACAGCGGCACAACAGAGGACGGCGTGGGACGTGACGTGGGACGGGTTAAAGAAGAAGGCTGCTGGGTAAGTTTAACCCCCCCCCCCCCGCACACACCCGCGCAGCTGCACTAATTAGGAGGATGAAATCCAAATGAAACTCATTCGGATTTCATCCGTATTTCCTCCGTAGATCATCACTGATATAAATCCTTTTTCTACATTCGTCTCAGGTACACTTTAAAGCAGGGATCAGGAACCTTTTTGGCTGAGAGAGCCATAAAAGTCACATGTTTTAACATATATTCCGCTGAGAGCCGTACAATATGGGACAGTGCGCATGCACAGCAGAGGGCTCATGGACTTATTGCCATGGTGATGTGTATACAGTTGATCCTCTGGGCAGCAGAAGCGTCCGACACGTCTTCAGCTTCTCTTGGGTTTCAGCAATTTCCCCGAGAGCCAGAGAGGAGAAATACAGCTTGTACAATTAGCTAGCTGACTTAGGGGTTGATTCACTTTGTAGGACGAGATCACCGCACTTTGGCCCAATAGGCTGCCTGTCAAGTGACAGGCAGCCTAATGGGCCAATCAAAGGGTGGGAATCTCACTCTACAAAGTCACTGGATCTGACAGGATCCAGGGTGGATAAATTGGAGCGGCTGTTAGTTTTGGGGTAAAGTGAGTAAGTTAGCAATGCATGCTACAGCAATAGTGTGCCTACTTTGAAAATGTCACTTGCGCTGCCACTCTAAGCTACACTGCTTGAGCAGTGTAGCTTAGGGAAACAACCCCCAACTGTGAGCCAGATGTAGCCATCAAAAGAGCCACATATGGCTCCTGAGCCATAGGTTCCCTACCCCTGCTTTAAAGACTTTTTGATGCATACGTTTCTTAGTAGTGCACAGTTATTGCAAATAAAGGATTTACAGGTACTTCCCACTGTTTGTAATTAATTAGGTATTTGATTTTGAAACCAACAATAGCATTTTTGAGGAACAATTTAATGTATCACACGTATAAATAAAATACTGGCTTCCAGGTTTCTATGATTTTAAACTATTTCTTATCAGTACTTACAGAACAAAGTTGAATTATTTGTCTTGGAAACTGAAAAACATTAACCAGTCCAGGTGCCAAAGTACATTATATTCAGAAAAGTGGATTTATAGTAACACACTGTGCCTTCCAAACAAGCCATTTCTAAAGCCTTGCATCCATCGGGGAGTACTTCATCTTATATATTAAGAAAATCAGAGTGCTATTGTGTGACATGCCTTATATTTCCAGACATTACAAGTTACATAAATCCGTCCATTAGTAAACTGCTTGCAAAGAATGGTGTGTGCATTAGTAACAACAAGCAGATTGTCTGTTCAAGTAAGAAAATCTACTGGCGGGGATCACCTGATGCGGGATACATGTGCTTGCCAATTGCTTGAGCAACCAGCTAAAAAAGCACGAACCTCCCCCTGCAAATACTCACCGAGCCTCTAGCCATGTCTGGCAGTCTCCCCATACCTCTTTGCGGACTCCTCACAGCTTTCTGGCATCCTCTGTGCAGGCAAGTCACATGACCCGCATCGGGTCAGGTGACAAGCTGGCTTTCATGCATCGCACGGGAAAGCCACTAGGAGCCCGCAGGGAGGTACGGGGGACTGCCAGAATTTGCTGGAGATGCGGTAAGTATTTAAAATGCCTCCAAACTCCCCAAAACTGTAGTCCCCGTTATCCCACAGGCATGCCGGTTAGTTGAGATTTACGGTTGCCTAATTTCTGGATAACAGGGACTCTGCTGTATATCAAACCATCCATGGGGTTGATGCACAGAGCTGTGAGGTGGCGTTAAATACTATTGCCACTGCAAGTTGTCGCAACTCAGAGGGAGATGTAATTTGGGGTCTGGCAGTCGCCAGAGCCCCGAATTACTGTTATGCGGGATGAGCAGCATAGCATTGCTGCTATGACAGTGCTTAGCTTCGGCCAACGGCGCTCAGCACTGTGCGCCAAAGTAACCTTCTTCGCGGCAATCTTGCTGTGCATAGCAGGGCTGTGGAGTCGGTACAAAAATCATCCGACTCCAACTCCGACTCCAGATACCCAAAATGACTCAGATTCCTTGACTTTGACTCCTTAGTCTAATACTTACCAGGGCTGTGGATATGTTTCAAAAATCATTCGTCTCTGACTCCTGAGTTTATGAAACCGCCGACTCCAAGTACCCAAAATTGCTCCGACTTTGACTCCGACTCCACAGCCCTGGTGCATAAACATCACATTGCAATATTACCGTTAATGCCGGCAGCAGGTTACTGCAAGAAGTGTTGCTTGCAAATTCTCACCAGTTTTTTCAATTTCGAAGAAATTTATGCAAAAAATAGCTTTTAAAATCGATATTTTACTGTAATGTAAAAAAAAATATAGCGCAAAAAAAAAATGAATGCAAAAAAAAAAAATATAGCGCCGTTTTCACTCATCCCTAAGCGCGAGTTATGGTATTAGCACAACTAAGTAACTGGAACATTGCTATGAAACGCTTGTGGTATTCAAGTACCACAGGTTGCACTAATAGCATAATGCATCGGTAACCTGCTGCTGGTAGTAACGGAAATATTGCTATGCACTGTCTGCTCACAGCAATATTACCGCAGCTTTGTGCATCAACTCCTATGTCACTAACTGGCCCTCAGAAGAGTTTACAACCCAATATCTCCCATTGTCACTATCTAATGTCCCTATATAGTCTAAGGGCCTGTTTTCATTGGCCAAAAAGTCCTGTTTCCCTATCATTAATTCAGAAGTGAATTGAAATCAATAAGCTGCTTCCATTTTTTTACACATCTCATCCGAATCCTCATTGAATCCCCATTGTTGCTCATTGACATGGGAGGGGGATTCGGATGTGGATTTGCTTCAGCACGAAGGTCACATCTGTCTCGTAGATGGATGCCGGCACTCAGTTTCCTTATGTTTGGGATGTTGGAAGGAACCAGAATGTACAGAGGAAACCCATACAAACATGGGTAAGAACATACACACATTATGCAGTGTCCTAGCTGAGATTCACAGTGGTGGGTGGAGGCTTCTTTCATAATGCCACTGCCAGGCAAGCTTATGTCAAGGCCTGAAAGGTCTTTCTACAACCATATGTTGTCCTAGGATGTTGTTGCTTTTAAAATGCAATTCGAGCAATATATCGTATACTGTTAAGTTTGCAAAGTGCTACATGAACATAAGAATAGTAGAATCAATTTGTTTCACATCAATATTTTCAAGACAAGGACACACATTATTACTGACTGCTTTTCTTCATGGTGCAGAGTACTTTATAAGTAAGGATGAGACCAAGGCGGTTTTAAGGCATAGGCCAACTAGTTATATGCCCTCAGTACCATACAATGGTCATGGCACATTGTAGTGATCAGTGATGCATAAATTGATCAGTAGTAGCTCTATCAGCACAATAGTCAGTACTTTATTCAATTGTAAAACGCTCGTGATTGGGTGCACAGTAATATTCAGGAACACACGAGAGTGATGGCCCTAGGACCTCACTAATAGGAGAGTGGTCGTACAAGCAAGGTCGGCAACAGATCAGATTAACAGTAGTACAGAATAGTTAGGCAGAAGTCGGCAACGGATCAGATTGGCAGAGGTACAGAATCGACAGACAAACGGAGGGTCAGAGACAGGCAAAGAGTCACAACAAATAATCAATACAATATAATATAATCCTAATCTAGTGTGAAATCCCCGGGGTCCTGCCGGATCAAAGCACACACGGATCTGACTAAGGTCTGAGAGCTTTCACTGCGAAGTTTCAGCAACAACAGACAACGAGCCACTGACATCCCCATCCTTAAATACAGACAGGCAATTCCAAAGCTCCCGCCCAGAACCGCTTGACCAATCGGCAGTGAGAACAGCGGTCCGATGTCATCTGACCAGCCGATCAGCTGATGCGTCTCCTAAGTCCATAAAGGTCCTGCCGCTCTGCGCGCGAGTGTGCAGACCTAACCTGACGTGCCACTGAAAGACCTGTCCTGCCGGGAATCGCACAAGATGCCTGAGAAGACGCGACAGCCACCGCCGTGACGTCAGCCATAGAAGCGGCGGCCGCGCTGCTGTCCGCCGCTGAGGTAATTGCGCTATACCTGACACACATGTTGTATACTTTCATTGTAGAGTTGATGCTACCTTCATATCCTTTAGGACTTCGGCAGGAAGAAGGAGAATACTCTCTGAAAATTCTTAGATGATAAATGAGGAGCTTGGAAAAAGATCTTGATCAGAAATGATCATAATTGCGATTTGGTCATTAAATTGATATTATGTAATCAATTCATAATTATGCGTAATTGCACAAACGTTTGTGTAATTTTGAACCGATGTTATCAGTTAATAGCAAAGCCCCCATACATGCTTTTTTTCACCAAAATTGCTATATGTATATTAAAGGGGAGAGTGGAAACAAGTAAAAAAAAAAATCAACCAAACCTTGTACTTTTTGAGATAATTGATTTTGAAAATGCAAAGGAAAAATTGTTTTTAAACTCAGAAAATGTCAGTTTAAAAACATTTTTCCTTTGCATTTTTACAAAATTGATTAACTCAAAAACATCAAGGTCTTTTTAAAAAATGTTTTGACTTGTTCCCACTCTTCCCCTCAACATAAGTAGCAATTTTGGTAAAAACAGCATGAATGTGTGTAATTTTGAACCGATGTTATCAGTTAATAGCAAAGCCCCCATACATGCTTTTTTTCACCAAAATTGCTATATGTATATTAAAGGGGAGAGTGGAAACAAGTAAAAAAAAAAATCAACCAAACCTTGTACTTTTTGAGATAATTGATTTTGAAAATGCAAAGGAAAAATTGTTTTTAAACTCAGAAAATGTCAGTTTAAAAAACATTTTTCCTTTGCATTTTTACAAAATTGATTAACTCAAAAACATCAAGGTCTTTTTAAAAAATGTTTTGACTTGTTCCCACTCTTCCCCTCAACATAAGTAGCAATTTTGGTAAAAACAGCATGAATGTGGGCTTTACTTTTAACTGCTAAAATCGTCACAACATTACCCAAGCGTTACGCAAAATTGCAAAATTACAGTTCTTGATTACATTTACATACGAAATTACCACAATTTCACCAATGTTGCAAATTATGATGCAAAATTAAAATTATGCATGATTCACGCTCATCACTATTGGACAATGTTTTTTTTTCTACTCATGTTCTACTTTCTGGACCACTGCCCAGGAACAAGAAGCACTATCAGTGAGTTATTGCTCTCTGTTCCCCCCACATTAATATACTGTATTTTCTCTCTCATTTCCTGTCATTTGTGGTTCAAGTCAGTGGGACTGGAAGTGGCGGAAATTTCTGGCCAGTCCCCTATTGATCCTGTTACACTTGCCTGCCACTATGCTGTCAAACACTGGAGGTGCGGTGAAGTGATTTGCTTACACACTGAATGCAGGCACAGCCCGCCAGGGATGGGATTTTTGAGTCCAGAAGGACTCGAATTCGGAATTCAAATGAAGTATAATTACTTCAGCTGTGACCACAGGCAGCGGGGAGTTAACTTACCCAGAAATCTTCGGGACGTCTGCGTTCCATTACGCATGATAGGGGTAATGAAAGCCACGTTCCATGACTCACTACCGTGCTTCCTCCTCCCGGCTTGAAAGAGGAAGCACGATAGTGAGTCATGGAACGCCTATGACGCATAATGGAACGCAGATGTCCTCGAAGACTTCTGGGTAAGTTAACTTTCCGCTGCCTGTGGTCACAGCCAGTCGGACTGGGAGGTGGAAAAACTAAGGAAATCCACCTGCTGGCCAAGCAGCAGTAACCCCTGTGTTATAACTCCCAATAGAAACCTGCAGCAAGTCTTCACTGTGAGAAGCAACACCTGATTACTGCTGCTTGGCCAGCAAGGGGATTTTCTCAGCTTTTCCAGCTCTCAGTCCGACGCTGGTCACAGCTGAAGTAATTATACTTAATTTGATTTCCGAATACAAGTCCTTCTGGACTCGAAAGTCCATCCCTACAGCTCACTCTACATCTAGTATGCAAGAAAGTACTGCAGAAGAATAAGGGCATATGCCTGGGAAAGCAGCCGCGGCACCCCTGGGAAGTGTTTATGGCGCATCAGGGTGCCTTGGCACCAGTTTGAAAATCTCTGGTTTAAGGCCTTAAATGTATTGCTTTTAAACTTAATTATATCCAAGAGATTGTCTTTGCCTATGGTGGCTTTTATATTCCTAGATGTTCTGTTCCTACAAGGGATATCTTGTTTACAGTATTTGTAAAAGTTAAACACATACTTTTGGTGTCCTTAACCACTTCAGGTTCCTGGACATGAGTCTCATAAACTAGCTACTCTAAAGGTTCCTGCATGTGAGACTCTTCCCAGATATTACCCAGAGCAGGGAGAGACATCTTTTGGCTTCTCCCTGTGCCCAAATTACAGGAGTCTGGAATATATGTAATTTCAGTTGGAGCTCCTAACAAGTATCACATGTTCAGGTATCATATTTAAAAGTGATACTTAAAGGAATACTATCGATACCCAAGTGTTCTAAAATGACAATGTACAAATAATGTCTAAGTAGCTGTGTAAACATTTTCCTACTTTTCATGTTAAATATCAGAGGCAAAAACTGTAATTTATTGAGGGTAGGATTTAGCTATATTGGGACAAATCAATTGCAGAAGGGGTGTCTGCTTCAATGCACAGCCAGAGTTGCATATCAGACTACAGAAAGCAAATATCAAACATACAGTATCAGACTCTGAAAGCAAAAACAGTATGAAAAAGCTGTGAGAATTAGTTACATTTCCTCTGCTCTCTTCAGACACTTCAGTCAGAAACAGAGCTCCCAACAGCTGCATCTCCTGTGTCCTGTCTCTCTCTGTCACACACAGAGTTACACAGAGTTAACTGATCAAGTGTGAGGGGAATTTCCCCTCTCCTCATGGCTCAGTCAGCCGTCAGTTTTGGCGTCAGTAAACTTTGAACGTATTTTGCGAACAGTAAACAAAGAAGTTGCTACTAAAATGTATACACCAGTACTTAGCAGCACTTACCAAACAATTCCTGTGTCAATTGAAAAAAATATGTGAACCGATAGTATTCCTTTAAGCCTGTAAGAAAAAAAACAACGAAACAGTGGAACTTACCTGGGGCTTCTTGCAGCCCCCTGCAGTCATCCTGTGCCCACGCTGTCCTTCTGAGACCATTCAGCAAGCAGCAGTGAGCCCCTCAAAGCCGGCTGCAGCCATAGGCTACTGTGCATGCACGGCCATGGTCTGCACGCATCCTGATCATGCTGCTGCCGTCAGGAGCATTCTGCAAATGCGCAGTATCAATTTTCCCGTACCAGGTATGCGCAGAATGCAGTCATGTGTGGTGACGTGATTAGGAGGAACGTGGCCAGCCAGCTTTGAAGGGGTTGCTGCTGCTGGCCGGAGCGAACACTGTGAATGCAGCGCAGTAGACTTGGGCGCAGCCGGCGCCACCATAGGCCGTAATAGGAATTACGGCTATAGCAGGCACAGGGAGCAACTTCGGCGCCGTCAGAAGACAGAGCTGAAGTTACTTTTAAAACACAATAATTCGCAATTGCCGGAAGCCAAATCATTTCATTCCCCACCATCCATGGCGACCTGGAGGGGGAATAGTATTTAACGCGGCCGGGAACTTGTGCAGCAGCAGGATCAGCCATATACCGGCTGTATCCTGCGCCCAGGACACCCACACCGATTCCTCTCGTACGCGGCCGGAGGGTCTCGGAAAGACGGCCTGGGCAAGGACGACTCCAGGGGGATGCAGGAAGCCCCAGGTAAGTTAAACTGATTTTTTTTACAGGCTTTAGATATTCTTTAATATTGTTTTGATTAAAAAATATTTTTTTCATAGTAAATCTAAGCAAGAAAAAAATCCTCTCTTAAAAATGAGAAACAATTGCTATACATTCTCTTTAAGAGGAGGGGAGAGAACCATTTATCACAGCGCTTCCTAGGAGACCTTCACCCCCTGAGTTAGTCCTGCAGAGTAGCAGTGAGCTTCCTGGGGTGAGATTGCCATCGGTCATAGCATCGCTTACTCCCCCACCATCAACAGTCACGCTGTAGATCAGACCAGTCTTCTGCAGAGAACATCTTAAGTTTCCCTCATCTCCAACCCCATGGGACACATATGCAAAGCTCAGCAGGTGCTGTTAAATATGCAAATCCGTAATTGTTCCGTGTTCCATAAACCGGTTTATACCGTGTGCGTTTCTTTTACATCCTCATACATATAAGGTAAGGATGCTTCTGGGAGAACAGTTGAAAGGTAGCACTTGGCCATTAAACAGTAGGAGGACACAAGGAGTCAACACCCCAAATGGCTAATTTAAATACTGTGTTCTAAATAGAAGAGCGCATACAAAATTCAGATGAATATTTACAGCATCTAAGAATAAAACCCGATTATCTCTCGTGTGCCTCTAAAATAAATTGTATTGGCTGCTGTTGCTGAGCAACTGGCCCACTGTTTTTGTCCTGTGTCTGTGCAGTTGTAAAAAAAAAAAAAGAGTAAGAAGAAAGGTGTACCAATTATAGATAAGAGTCAAAGCTTAATCCTCTTTATTTTTTCCCAGTCATAGGCAGCACTTGCCTTTCTCACAGGAAGCAAATTCCCGGCGTATTAAATCCGGGGAGAAATGTTCCAAAATGGAAAAGGACATTTTTTCCCTCCCTGAAATTGTTAAAGAGAACCACTCACAAACACGGGTATGTAATAATCTACATCAATATTTAACACCAATCTAATAATGAGGGGGAATAGTGAAGTCTTCCTTATCTGGGTAAAAATGTACCTTTTAATTTAAGCTCAGTGTCTACTTGGAAGACCATAGTAAAAGAAATAAAGCTGTCTGTTGTCCTGCCTGAGCTCAGTACTTGGAACAGATGGTTCACCCTTAAAGTGGATCCGAGATAAACTTTTACTCATTGCATAATTGTGTTCCTTTCATATAGTTTATAGGGCATTCCTCAAGCCAAATACTTTTTTTGTTTTAACCACTTGAGGACCCACCCTTTACCCCCCCTTAAGGACCAGCGCTGTTTGATGGGATCTGTGCTGGGTGGGCTCTGCAGCCCCCAGCACAGATCAGAGGGCACGCAGAGCGATCAGATCGCCCCCCTTTTTTCCCCCCTATGGGGATGATGTGCAGGGGGGGTCTGATCGCTCCTGCTGGTGGCATGTTGCGGGGGGGGGCACCTCAAAGCCCCCCTCCGCGGCGACATTCCCTCCCCCTCCCTCTCCTACCTGTCCCCCCAGTGATCCGGGCTGCACAGGACGCTTTCCGTCCTGTGCAGCCAGTGACAGGACGTCCTCTGTCACATGGCGGCGATCCCCGGCCGCTGATTGGCCGGGGATCGCCGATCTGCCTTATGGCGCTGCTGCGCAGCAGCGCCGTACAATGTAAACAAAGCGGATTATTTCCGCTTGTGTTTACATTTAGCCTGCGAGCCACCATCGGCGGCCCGCAGGCTATTCACGGAGCCCCCCGCCGTGATTTGACAGGAAGCAGCCGCTCGCGCGAGCGGCTGCTTCCTAATTAATCAGCCTGCAGCTGGCGACGCAGTACTGCGTCGCTGGTCCTGCGTCGCTGGTCCTGCAGCTGCCACTTTGCCGACGCACGGTATAAGCGTGCGGTCGGCAAGTGGTTAATACTCTAATTCCCTATAAACTAAACAAGCCTCGCCCACAGCTCCTTTTGTGCCTTGGCACTGTAGCAAGGGATTATAGGAGCTCAGTCTGGACATGAGGAGGAGGAGGTTACTAGCCATTGATTTCAGAGGCAGAGGGAAGGATGGAGAAGGAGAAGGGGAGGGAACTGAATTTACACAGAGGCAAGCTGATAGCATCTCCTCATAGCTGATAGCAGCCTGTGACAAACAGAACATGGCTGCCCTCATTGTATCACAGGATGAAATAATCATATTCTGTTGAAGCTCTTTACAGGTAGATATGCTGTGTAAACTATGTAAACTTTAGGTAACGTATATAGACAAGTTACTTGTTATAGTTAGTTTTTCATCTCGGATCCGCTTTAAAGTGAACCAGAGACGAAGCACCCCATGTATTTTACCAAATATATCAGTGCGAACATTAGAGAAAACACCTACCCTGCTCTCTGTTTCATTCTTCACTGCTCAGCCTGCTTTTTATTAGCCCTGATAAAATCCATGACTGAGCATTCAGTATGGCTTTGCTCAGGAATCATTATAGCTGAGTTTGTCTTCACTGATGTTTTTTGAAGCCCAAGCCTGCCCCCTTCTGGCTCTGCTATAATGACTCAGCTGTAATGATTCCTGAGCAAAGCCAGACTGAATGTTCAGTCAGGGATTTTATCAGAGCTGATTAGAAGCAGGCTGAGCAGTGAAGAATGAAACAGAGAGCAGGGTAGGTGTTTTCTCTAATGTTCCCACTGATATATTTGGTAAAATACATGAGGGTGCTTCGTGAACCAAGCACCATTTTTGCACCAAGGTCATCTCAATAACACATTTAATATGCATGCCAACAATGAGGCTTATTATTGAAAATATAAAAACTCTTCTTTTTACATTTTGAAGTTTAGCAGAGATCTTTATTACCACTTACTTCCATGGTGTGCCCGACTGCAGAAGTTTTAGGCAGATAAGGACTGATGTAATTATTTTATTGCAAACATTAGCAGAGAACAAACAAAAAGCTTTTATCAGCAGGGGTGGATTATACATGATGCTTGAAATTGTTTACAGAAGTGACAGATGCTATCTTCAAACCTTCTCCTGGATATCTAATGGGCAGCTAGAAGGGGGGCGGGGAACATGGCAGCTCCTATAGCTTTTAGAAACTAGGAAAAAAGAGTGCTTGGTTCCCCTTAAATGCACCTATTCAATGCATGTACTGTATGTGTCCACAGAAAGGGGTCACATGTGGGGGAAATGTTTTCAGGAAAAATACGTACTGTCTCCAGACTTTAATGCAGCTGCTGTAAACATGGCTTATCTTTTTCTGCTGCTGTTATCACCCCTCCCCTCTTTCCACACATGCTGTGACTTGACTCCACCCCCTCCCTCCATGTGACCACACCCTGACTTCTTTATTGGTGCAGAGGAAGCAGCTCAATGAGGTGCAGCTTAGTGAGAAAGGATTGAGTGGGCACATTGTACTACTCAGGCATAAATCTCACTCCACACAGAAGAGCCATAACAGTGTAACAGGCCTGTCATCTGACCACTCACCAGTGCACTGTGTATGTTATAGTCCTGTGGGCACATCCGGGCATGTGCCTGTTCTAACATCATTATGCATTGTTTGATTAATAGCAACCGCAGGTGCATGTGTGCATTTGGAGCATGCTTATTACTCCGGTTGTGTTGATAGCTTTGAAATGGTTTTATTGTGGCTGGATAGTGTGCTGGTTAAGGGCTCTGCCTCTGACACAGGAGACCTGGGTTTAAACCTCGGCTCTACCTGTTCAGTAAGCCTGCACCTATTCAGCGAGGAGACCTTGGGCAAGTCTCCCTAACACTGCTCCTGCCTACTGAGTGCAACTAGTGGCTGCAGCTGTGGCGTTTTGAGTCCGCCAGAAGAAAATTGCAATATACTGTAAATGTTCTATATAAACAAATTGTTTTTTGGGGGGCATTCTGGGATGTAAGGGTCACCAGTGAACATGCACGGGGCAGTTTCTATCAGGAAGTATAAAGTGGTGAACAATGTGCAAAAACATTGCTGACACTTAAATACCTCTGGGGATAACTGTACAAATGTCAGATTTGTGACCAAGACAGCCCTAAAAAGCTGCCTTTACCAATTCAATGTAGCATGTTTATGAGAGTTAAAGTGGTAGTACTTTTAACATTTACTCCCATTGCTCCCCTATTTGTATTTATAATTATGTATGTATTTAAGTTTAAAATGTTTAATAATAAGGCATCTTCTCATTTCTTTATCTATTTAGTCCCTCCCTCCTGTGACATGCTGCTGAGCTGAGGAAAGGCACCAGGTCTGAAGCTAGGCATGCTGAGAGCTGAGAGCTGGGAGAGAGAGAGAGAGAGAGAGTAAGCAGCACTGAAGATGAGCTCCTGATTCTATACAACTTATACCTTGTAATGAGCAAATTGAAGGACATCACAAAAGCAAGGAACAGACATACAGACAGAATGAACAACTAAAGACATGGACTAAACAATTTTAAACAAGGACATCCAGACAAAATAAAAGAAACAAGCTTATGGAGTTACAACAAGCAGACTGCTGAAGAGACCCCTGCCCTGCCCTCAGAGAAATAACAGAAATCCAGAGGAACAGAACACAAGCCCTCTCCAAGGTAAGGGCTTTCTGCCATACAGCTTCATAAACTGCATAAACTTGCCAATACATTATAATAGAAAGACAAAGATATAAAATAAGAAAAGTACTGTGATAATGGAAAGGCAAAGGCAAAGCAGCATAGACAAGACTGAAGCCTCAGAGACAGAAGGCAGAGCCAGCAGGAGGTCAGGAATCCTAAAGATAACATATCCACAAGGAACAAACAAAGATCAAAGGAAGGCAATTAAGAAGGCAATACTGAAAGACAATACAGAAACTCTATGTGCAGATTATAACAAACTAGGGAGCATAACTAATTTAATATTATATACAGAACATATCTTTGCATGGCACAAGGCAATATGTGAACACTACAAAGATATTACAATTGTGGACATCAACCAGGATGGGGACACAGGCAGGCAAATAAGAACTCAGGATGAGGACTCCCCCCAGCAGACAGCATTAACCATCAGTGTTTATAACAGTGGAACCATCTTGATCCAAGGTGCTAAATGCAGACTGGAGGAATTTGAGAAGCTATTTCCCCATATCAGAGAGAAAGCAGAAAACTATAAAACCATAAATAACCCTGCTACACAAAAATGTGAGGATCAAACTACAAAACAGGGAGAAAAACTGCCCCCAGAGACTCTCAATCACACCCCTCCCTGGAGACCATCAGAGATTGTTTGTCTAATCTAGAGATAGACTTCACCCTCTTCAGAGAACAATATCAAAGAAGCCAAGGTGTGAAAAATGCAAATGACAAACTGAGAGAAGAACTAGCCAGGCTGAAATCTGAGCACACTGAAGCTCTGTGTGATATCAAAGCAACTCTTCAACAACTGCAGGAGGAGAACTCACAGCTTAAGGAGGAGATCCGGAAAATACAGATATTAAATCAGCCAAAAGAAGAGGTGACAACAAAATGTACAAAGGTTCCCACAAGTTGTGCGCTGATTGAGGACTGCACTGTACACCACACACAAGATACAGTAAACACCAAAGACCACCACAGCCAGCTGGACCCCTCCCCAAATGCTACCAACACATGCCCACCCAACACCTCAGAGCCCAGCCACTGCCAGCAAGACCCCTCCCCAAATGCTGCCAAGACTGCCCCACCCAACACTCCAGAGCTTAAGCCTAAACACCAAGCAAATGGCTCCTATAGACATCGCAGTCCTGACATTGTGCTGATTATAGACTCTAATGGGACATACCTGGACATAAAGAGACTCTTTCCAGGGAAGAATGTCATTAAAATCACCTGCTCAACTATTGAACAAGTAGCAGGGGTCATTAATGAGCCTCATTTCACTGACCCAAAACATCTCATCCTGCACACCGGGACCAATGACATTAAACAAAACACCATAGACCAAGAAACCATCACAGACAAACTGTCACAAATTGCAAAAAGGGCACAGCTGAAATTCCCCAATACAAAGATTATCCTCTCTTCCCTGCTCCCAAGAAAAGATATCTCTCACCAGACAATCCAACAAATCAATGCAAAGCTGACCTCCAATCTCAGATCCTCACCAGGCATACAACTGGCACAGCACCCTACAATCTCAGCTCTCCACCTGTACAACAACAAGCACCTTAGCAAACAAGGAGTCAGCCTCCTTGCAAAGGAGTTTAAGGACATGGTACTTGATAGACCTCAGAGACCCCAAGATAGACCTAATCCAACACACAGATGGCAAACTCCAATAAAGCGTTACCAAAGAGAGCCCCCACAAACACAACAAATGCGGAGGAAACCGCCTGACCCACAATGGCAACACGGAACAAGGGAGGACAGAAACACGGCGGAAATCAGGACTTTGTGTAGCACTTTATATAGTATACTGATGCGACACCCCGAAAATATTGAGTCCTATGACAATCCCTGCTCATTACAAGGTATACAGACCCAAAATGACATCACTCATTATCAGTAGCTGGAACATTCAAGGGCTGAATGCCTCAGCTTTTGGATGCAAAACAAATGATCCAGACTTTAAAAAGAGACTTGAAAACATTGATATTCAAATCCTCCTGGAGATATGGACCCGGGCAGAGGATGAATCTCTTGCACCCATGGGATACAGGGAATTCTCTGTATCTTCACAGAAAAACAAGAACGTTAAACAGGGTCGTCGTTCAGGAGGCATACTAATCTGGTACAAGGAGGAGCTTACAGAGCCCATTAAAGCTATCAAACGAGGAGACAGCCACATCTGGATCAAAATAAACAGCTCCATCCTCACCTCTCAGTCTGACATGTACCTGTGTGCAGCATATATCCCCCCAACAGAGTCCCCTTACTACAAACCTGATATTTATGAGGTCCTACAAAGAGAAGCCAGCCACTTCCAGTCTCAGGGCAGAGTACTCATCTATGGAGACCTCAATGCGAGAACAGGCACAGAGAAGGACTATCTGACCTCTGAGGGAAACGCATACATACTTGGAGGAGAGAGCTACTACCAAGAACCAATGCAGACAGCAAGAAACAGCTATGACAAGACAGTAAACAAAAGCGGGAAAGCCCTGTTGAACCTGTGTCGGAGCCTCGGCCTATACATAATGAATGGGCGAACCAGGGGTGACTCTCTTGGGAGATTCACTATGAACTCACATGTAGGCAGCAGTGTGGTAGATTATGCTGTCACAGACACAGATCCCATAAACATCAATGCCCTCATAGTCACCCCTGAAACACACCTGTCAGACCACAGCCAAATCCTGCTGTACCTGAAATCCACCGACAAACCAACCACACAGCAGCCTCATCAGACCGGTCTCTACAAGCTGCCACCACCCCTCAAATGGCCCAAACAGTCTGCCACCGAATACACCAACATGACCAAAACTGCCAAAATCCAAGAACTGCTGACAAACTTTTATAACAACCCATATGAACCAAACCAACAAGGTGTCAGCCATGCAGTGAAGGACTTCAGTAACATCCTACATACCAATGATACCATGGCAGTACAAGCAGGCCTCAAGCAGACCAACTTCAAGAGATCCACAAATAAACAGTCCCAAAAATGGTTTGACAGTGAATGCAAGGCTCTACGTAATTTGCTAAGGGCAGCCTCTAACCAAAAACACAGAGACCCCAACAACCAAGACCTAAGGGAAACCCATGACCACCTACAGAGACAATACAAAGACACCCTCAGGCAGAAAAAACAGAGCCACATCTCCCACAAACTCCAACAGCTGGAGGACTCCCTCCAAGACAACTCATTCTGGGAGACCTGGAACCATATCGGTGCAAAGCCTAAAAAAAGCCCTCTTCATATCCAAAATGGCCACATCTGGCTCCACTACTTCAGGAACCTCTACAAAGACATCCCAGAAAATGCCCAAACCCTGGAGCAGAAACAAATAGCCGCAAAACTGAAGGATATGGAGGAGACAATCAAGGACTTTCAAAACCCTCTGGATACACCAATCACGGTGCAGGAAATAAGAGAAAGAACAAAGCTGATAAAATGTAAGAAGGCTAGCGGTACCGATGGCATCCTGCCAGAGATGATCAAATACAGCCCCCCGGACATACATGAGGCACTCGCAAGACTATTCAACCTTATCCTGAGGGCGGGCTCCTTTCCTCAGGCCTGGAGTGAAGGCCTCATAACACCCATCTACAAGAATGGGGACAGATACGATCCAGCAAACTACAGAGGAATCTGTGTCAGCAGCACACTGGGGAAACTGTTTAACAGCATCATCAATAAGAGGATCCTCTCCTTCCTCACACAGCAGGACGTACTCAGCAAAAGCCAAGCAGCGTTCATGCCAAACCACCGCACAACCGACCACATCTACACACTGCACAGCCTCATCAAGACCTATGTCCACAGCTCACGTGGCAAAATACACGCTTGCTTTGTTGATTTTAAGAAGGCGTTTGACTCAGTGTGGCACCCAGGCCTTTTCCTAAAACTCCTAGAGAGTGGAATAGGAGGAAAAACCTATGATGTCATCAAGAGTTCATATACTGGGAACCAATGCAGTGTGAAAGTAGATGGGAAGAGAAGTGCGTTTTTCAAGCAGGGTCGAGGGGTCAGGCAGGGCTGCAGTCTGAGCCCAACACTCTTTAACATATACATTAACCAACTGGCTGTAGCCCTGGAATCCTCCCCAGCACCAGGCCTCCTCCTGCATGATCGTGAGGTGAAGTTCCTGCTGTATGCAGATGACCTTGTGCTGCTCTCCCCAACAGAGAAAGGACTACAGGACAGCCTGTCAGTATTGGAGACTTTCTGTACCACATGGGCACTGCCCATCAACCCAAAGAAGACAAAAGTGATGGTGTTCCAGAGGAAGAATGGAAATAAAACCCCTACCTCCTTATTTATATTAAATGGCTCCCCACTGGTGTCCACTAACAGCTACACCTACCTGGGGCTGGAGATCAACCAATCAGGAAGCTTTAAACCAGCAGTACAGGCCCTGAAAGACAAAGCCTGCAGAACATTTTATGCCATCAGAAGACAGCTTTACCACCTAAAACCACCAGTGAGAGTGTGGGCAAAGATATTCGACAGCATCATCACCCCAATCCTGCTCTATAGCAGTGAGGTATGGGGCCCGGTCACCTACCCTGACCAATCAAAATGGGACTCCAGCCCAACAGAAATCTTCCATCTAGAGTTCTGCAAGTATCTCCTCCAAGTCCATCGAAGCACTTCAAACTCAGCATGCCGGGCAGAGCTAGGCAGGTTCCCACTATGGCTTACTATCCAGCAGAGGGCACTCTCATACCGGGCACATATACAGAGCAGCAACCCCAGCACTTACCACCATAAAGCCTCACTGAGCCAGGGGGGCGAGGCCATACCACGCGCTCTCAAGCAAAGCATCAGCAGCCAGCCCAGCCAAGGCCACCAACACAGGCTGACAAAAGCCCAAATAAAACAGACTATAGAAAGCTGCAAGGAACGATACATAGAGGAATGGAGAAGTGACATAAAGAATTCCAAGAAACTCGCTGTCTATCAATCACTACAGAGGGAGTACACAATGGCTCCATATCTGGGGAGGCTACATCACCACAAAGACAGACAGGCCTTGAGTTTGTACCGTCTGAGTGCCCACAGCCTAGAGATAGAGACAGGGCGGCACAGACAGACATGGAAGCCCCGGGAGGAGAGACTGTGCAGACAATGCGACCAGGAGGTCTTGGAGGATGAGGCCCACTTCCTGCTACACTGCAGCAAATATGCACCTGTGAGGACCGCCCACTTCCAGAGACTCTCCGCCCACATCCAGGATTTTACCTCCACAGATGAGGAGCGGAAACTCTACATCCTACTGGGGGAGGAGGAAACAACCGTGCAAATAGCTGCCCGATATGTCACAGCCTGCCACCAACTGAGAGGAACATGATACCACATGGACTGTATTCCCCCCCCCCCCCCAATACCCCCCTATGGACTGTATATCCCAGTCCCCCATGCTGTCCCTTACATCCTCCACACACCTATGGACTATATACCCCAACCCCCTATATCCTTCCCTTATTCCCACAATTCCCCCCCCCCCCCATGTTAATGTTTTGTTTTGTTTTGCTTTGGCAATGCTAAATGTATTTGGTCCTGCCAATAAAGCTTTTTTGGATTTGGATTTGGATTTGGATAAGCCTCCCTCTCCCTCTCTGCAGGACTCTCCTGAAAGGAATGAAAGGGGGGGGGGGGTTCCAGGAGGAGATACACATGACTAATTTAACAGTGCCTTGGACAGATCACAGAGGTATTCACATACCCCCAGATTTACCATAAGGCATGCCATAAGGCTCTATAGGCACGTGCCTACAGGCGCCTGATGATGTAAAGGCGACTCACTCTCCTCCCTTAGTGCCTCCCTCCATCTCTATGCAGAGTCCCGAGCAGAGCATAAACGAGAGGTTACTTACTCCGCTCTCAGCAATCCACTGATGAGATCTCCCTTCAGTTGGGGCACCTCTAGCTACTTAATACTGAGGGTATCTCTGGCTAGCTAATACTAAAGGGGCACCTGTGGCTACCCATGACGGGCAGGGGAAGTAAGAGAGCATTGACTGCTGGGACAGCCAGCACACTTGCAGTTCGGTTCGGTGGGTGTTTGTAGGTTCATGGAGAACAAAGTCTACGGTGCCAGGACATCTGTGCCTATAGGCTCCTGTGATGTAAATCTAGACCTGCATACCCCCCTGGAGCTCCCTTCCTGGTCCTGGACCTTTTTTCTTATAAAAGATAAGAATGCTCAGGGTCCCACAGAGTCACAAGGAGACAAACACTTGTGTAGGTGTGCACTCCCACAGCTAATAAGCATATTCAGGAGGAAGGAGCTATTTTCTCAGTTTCCAATCATTTTTATCATAATTGAAGACAATTTTAACATATATGTGTGGTACATTGGTCATATTTTTGAAATGTTACAATGAGTAAGAAAAATTGATTGCAATTCTTGAATTGAACAGATATTTAAAAAATTGTATGGTGTGTGGCCACCTTTAGAGACATTTTAAATTGCTTATTTAAAGAATAAAATATATTACTGATTGCTATAGGCAGCAAATATGTTGCACATGTTTTATATCTCTTGCAGGAAAAGCTAGATTAAGAACTGATTTATACTAAATCCATTGCAGCGAGTTTCGCTCAAACTCAGTCTTATCACGCGAACGACAGTCTGTACACACGCCCGATTTGGCGGGCGAACGACTGAACGACGGGACGTTCAAACGACCCGTCTTTCGAAAAAATCAGACGTGTGTATGGGCCTGTAGGCTGTATTTCCACTGGGCTGCCACGTTCATTTCCAAAGTGGATGCAACACCAATGCTCATGCAAAATTGTATCCCTATTGTTATTTTCTGACCGTTTTTTGATAAATTTTTATAGAACTGAACAAAAAACAAATCTAAAAAACAGATTAAAAATGATTGGAAAATAGAAAAATCGATCAAAATTCAGATCGGACATGTTGGAAATAATCGATCTGGCATGTAAATCTAACCGAAAATTGTATGGTGTGTACCTAGCATTAGAGATGTGGCGAACGGTCCCCGAACCGAATCCATGGGGGTTTTACTACTTCCATGTCGCTCTGACCCGGAGTAGTACGCCTGCGCTGCCCGGCGGAGCGCGTCCTCGATCGCGCTCCTGTTGCCGGGCACTTTCTGCACATGTGCGTGATGTCATGAACGACGTCACGCTTATGCGCAGAGGGTGCCCGGCAACAGGAGCGCGATCTAGGACGCGCTCCGCCAGGCAGCGCAGGCTTACTACTCCGGGTCCGAGAGACCCAGAAGTAGTAAAACCTCCAGAGATCTTCGCGGGCGAACAGTTCGCCACATCTCTACCTAGCATTACTCCATATGTGTAAGTTAAAACTAAATTTCAGAGCCTAAAGGGAACCGAGCAGAATTTTTAGCCAAGAGGGTATCTCAATTGCACATTAAAAATCCAAACTAACAGTGTGGCTCATTATAAATAAAATCCATTCTACTTCTTCTTTTTACATTTAAATGTTTGTTAGAGGTTTTTATTTCCCTACTACCACGGCCTGCAGCCTGCAGAAAAGGACTGCTGTAATTAGCAGTAGCAATAAGCAAACAAAAGCTTTCATCAGCAGGGGGTGAGGAGATGGCACACTGTGCTTCAAACACACACTTGATTACAGTCATTCCTTCCCCTGGATAAATAAGGGCAGAGTGGGAGGCAACTCCTACAGCTATTAGAAACCAGGACAAACTGCAGAAAAGAAAGCTCTTTGTATCACAGGCCCCCTCTGGTGGCCGGACCGCACAATGCCTTCCAATCAGTTTCAGCACACAGACCATCCAATCTCGTGGACGCAATCGATGAGCTGAAACCGTTGGTAGTTTGGCAACAGAAAGACTAGAAGGAGGCGTGCAAAGTATAAAACCAAAATACTAGGCTGCCACCATCTCTTTTTAATGGGAAAGAGAAGCCCACTGACTGAATCTAAGACCTGCGGATAAAAACGGTTAACAGGCTATTCGGCTAATAACAACACTTCTTGGTAGCGAATCTTCCGAAAGCTAGGATTCGATGTGTGTGGCTGAATAGTAGGTGTAACGGAGCAAATTAGACTTTAGAGTCTTTTATCATAAATGCAATATAAATAATTAATATATACAGAAAATCATTACAAATAACAATTATAGAGAAAGTAAGCCAGTATAAAATAAAAGGTAAGAAAATATGAATACTTAAGTTCAGGTGAAAATGTCCGCTTTGGAAAACCAGTTAACGTCCTTAGTTCCAGAACTGAGAAACAGAGAACCGGCCCTCGGTCCTCCAGCTGGTTCTGGTCAGGATGGAAAATGGGAGAACTCTTCCTCCCTGCCTGAAGCTTGGCTTTATTAAAGCTAGTTTTAGGGTGGGACCAAGCCTGCCCCCTCTGGTTCACAACCAATCACAGTCCATTTTCTTGGAGAGAGATTTAGGTTTAAATTTATATACCTCTGTCATTCAAAAACGATAAATGCCATATTTGCGCTGATAACAGATTAATACACAGTGGATCTGGCAGATCATACAGAGATCAAGAATCAGGAGTCTAGCCCAATTTGTTGCACCAAAATTAACATCTCGGCTTAGGAAAAAGCTAGGAACTTCCACGATATCTTAAAACGTGCGCAATTTCATCTGTGCTTAAATGTGTTTTTTTTTATCTTAGAGCTAGTCAATGGCATTCTGCTACAATCTTACCAAAATATGACTGGGTATATTTTCACTTTGGGCTATCCATACTAGAAAGTCATGCTGGGCCGGTGCCGACTCCCGAGATGTTTCTGAATAGGCCCCTCTGCTGGGGTTTTCCTGACTATCCTTTGTAAGAGGCCCTGATGGTGTGTGTTGTCTTTCACAGGTAACCATGATGAGGTTAAATTACCTGGTCTGAGTTATCACAGGTATGTGTCAAAATGTCTTCTGGGCTAAACAACTTGAATAGCCAAGCTTTAAAGACACAAGTTACCCCAAGCTCTGCAGCTTGCTGGGACCCAAACATACAATCCAGATTATATTTTGTTAACCGCAATCGGTGCAGAAAACCGATTTTGATTGCATTTTCTCACGGCTCTTCCATGACAGTTTGTATTCCCATAAATGAGCATATCACGTGTATGTCAAACCAGAATTAAAGTAGATTTATAAATTAATTTTCCATTTGAAAGTTTAAAATGTTTTGTGCTTTAAGATTTTCATAACTTCCCAAACTCTATTATTGGTTCGGATTAGGCTAATGTCTCAATTTTACTTTCCAAATGTTTCTTCACACCTTGGAATGTCTCTATTGACTGTCTGTCTCCAACAGAGTGCACTGAATCTGCCAATAATAATATAATAACTGCTAATTGTTTCAGCATGCTCCACCGTGACTTTATCTCTACCCTCAACACGTAGAGCGAAGTATGGTTTATTTTGCCGCGCCTGTGTACATATGCCGTGAACATCTGTACGATGTGAAGTGCACAACATGGATCAAGGCTGAGATGCAAAAGTTAAAGCTATTATGAGGTAATTGCAGCAATTATCACTATTACCTGTTATTATATTTTCAGTCACCGTAACCAGAAATGTGATAGATATTATGATAAAAATAATGACACTAAGTAATTAAAGCATCTCCAACCTGAATGCGAAAGTCAGAGGTTTTTTACTTCAACGGTGTTAGCAAAATAGAAGACTAATTTCCCATATTGGACATGGTCTCCTCATATTTGTATTGTCTGGACATCTGACCTGTTCATTACATACATATGCTGTGAGAAACACACTTGTTTTTAATGGGTAACATGAAACTGCTGTTATAAACGCAAGCAAAGGGTATAGGTTATATTGAGATCAGAGTTAAATATTGCAGCAGATCTAAAGTGTCCAAAGACAAAGAAAACTAGCAGTGCAAACAAAAACCTCTCCATTTAGTATGAAAAATTAAGTATGTATTTTTTACTTTTTTTTTTGCGCGGTGTAATAACTGTGGCTGAAGCTACTCTTATTTAGTGATGAGCACACATTTTGTATAATGAAAATTTTGTATCGTAATTCGCAATTATGATGCAAAATCAAAATGCAAAATTTCATGAAAAATCATAATGAAAATTTTTTTGTAAAAAATCGTAATTCATTTAATTTGGAAACGTAATCAGAAACCGTCTTTTTGAAATTTCATGCAATTTTCTCAGAATTTTGCGCCAAATTTAGTGGTTAATAGCAAAGCCCCCATACATGCTATCGTTACCAAATTTGCTAGGTATGTTAAGGGGAATAGTGGGAACAAATAAAAAAAATATCAAAAGGGCCTTGTAGTTTTTGAGAAAATCGATTTTAAAATGCAAAGAAAAAATGTTTTTAAACTGTAATTTTTCTGAGTTTAAAATATTTTTTGAATTACAATTTTAAAATTGATTTCTCAAAAACTAAAAGGTCTTTTTGAATTTTTTTTTACTTGTTCCCACTATTCTACTTAACATACCTAGCAATTTTGGTGTTGGTAGCATGTATGGTGGCTTAGCAATTAACCACTAAATTTGGTACAAAATTACACAAAAATAATGCAAAATTACAAATGGATTACACAAAATCAGTTGAATGTCCAAATCGTAATTACATATGGTCGTAATTGCATTAGTTTATGTGACATTTGCCATAATCATAATTAGAAGATTGGTGTCTTTGTCAGGACGGCATGTGCATACTTTCATACTTACCTTTGGGTGATGGGACGGGCACCAACGAGGATGAAGAGAGAAGCCAAAGGAGCATGCAGTACAGACACGTGAGTACAATTCACTGCCGCCATACTCTGCAGGGCCCACAGGGGATTACTCTTAACCCTCTCCGATCCTATGCCGACATTAGCACTTTTCTCTATAACACCAATGTCGGACATAGTTCGAACAGAAATAACTGGCTGCAGCTAATACAGCACATTGCCTTCTTATTGTGATCAAAGTGTTGAACCATGTCCAATACTTTGATCACCCCCCTCCCTCCATCATTGCTTATCCCGCCTTCTCTACTGCTCCATTGCATGTTTCATGGAGGCACCTCCACCGGATTGGATCCAGCCTGATGTCCCACTTAAAGAGACTCTGAAGCGAGAATAAATCTCGCTTCAGAGCTCTTTGTTAGCAGGGGCACGTGTGCCCCTGCTAAAATGCCGCAATAGCACCGCTAGACCCCCAAACCCCCCACTGCGACACTTGGTCGCAGACTTGGTCGCTCCTGGAGGCAGGGCTAATGGCTGCAGCCCTGCCTCCAGTCGCGTCTGTCAGCGGCGCATCGCCACCTCTCCCCCGCCCCTCTCAGTGAAGGAAGACTGAGAGGGGTGGGGGAGAGGCGGAGATACGCGCTGACAGACGCGCGTGGGGCAGGGCTGCGGCGGTTAGCCCTGCCCCAACCAGGAAGCGCTCCCCCGCATTACGGAGGGAATTTGGGGGATCAGGGACCCCCGTTAAGCCGTGGGATAGCGGCGGTTTAGCAGGGGCACACATGCCCCTGCTAACTCTGAGGTCTGAAGCGAGATTATTCTCGCTTCAGACTCTCTTTAAGTGGATCAAAGTGATGGGCAAAGTCTGACACTTTGATCCCCTGTAGTTGCAATGAGCTCTGTGTAATACCGAAAGAACGCTGGTGTAACGATTGTGGGATATCTCCGTGTTCAGCGCACAAAGATGTGCGCTGACACTGCGGAGGTCCTCCACAAGCGTGTCAAGATACTAGAACCCAGCTTTTGGTGCAAGCACCAGTAGAGGGAAATTCCTGTCGGCAGAGGGCGCTGGGGAGCGCAGAGGAACCAATCCCCTGCACCTCCACAAATGCCAGACAGGAATTGCACGAAGCGCAGAACGCAATCGCAAGAGAAGCGATTGCGAATGAGAACGAGCAAAGGGACAGGTTGTATGTGTGTGCGCCAATCTAGTCGCCACCCCGCGACCGCGCACACACAACAGCAGGTGCGAAACAGAAACGCAACCGCCAAGAACGGCGATTGCCAGAAGTGACACAAGGCAGATCAGAACAGAATACGAGGATAGCAAAGGCACAGCAAATCATACAATGAGAAGATACGGAAAATAATAAACGCTAGCTAACCGCGAACACCGCACTCATTCGCAACAGTGCACGCGGTTATGCGCGGTCTCCATGTGATAAGCACAATAGAGACAAGCACGCCTAACTAACCATCAACAGACAAACACGAAACAAAGAACGTGAACGCTTGCTTAACGGTTACCTCATCGAGCCTACAGCAAGCGCCCGTATCAGACAAGACAGACAAACGAGAAACAGGAACTAGGCAGAAAGGATCCACCGCTCTTCCGCCAGAGCAAGTGTGATCCAAGCAGGAACACAGATCAGAAAGATCCACAGCCGCTAACGCTAGCGGCTAGTGCGATCTAAACAAGACAGATCAGATGAGGTAGCTGGTAGCAACCGCTGCTCCAGCTTACACTCCAGGAACTAGATCAGAAGGATCCACAGCCGCTACCGCTAGAGGCTAGTGCGATCCAAACAAGACAGAGCGATTCGCTATCAACCGCCGCTGGTGACAGCGCAATCGCGACAGACAAGACAGGACAGAATAGGCAGTACAAATTATACACAAACTGATTGCACTAACTAGGAATGCAAGGAGCATTCCCCAAGAATTAACTATACTAAGAGAGCAGTGGCTGACACTCCAGGTGAGTCCAGCAGGAACAAACCTCTATGAGCAGCGAAGCATTGTGGGACACACATAGTACTTATTGTACACGCCTCCAATGAATGTGGCCAGGCAATTTGCATGACAACGTATGCAAATTCCTCAGCAAGCACAAGCTGCAAAACTGACAGAAGGTCTTCTTTCCAGAGTCCTGCAGTATGCAGACCTGAATAATGATCAAAAGGCTGCCTGCCTGCGCAGGCAGCCGAGCGGATCGTTACAGTACCCCCCCCCCCTCTAGGGTCGAATTCCAGACGTCTTTCAAAACTGGCGTTACCAAAAAACTCTAACTGAAGACTCATGAAGGTCGGGGCAGCCCGACAAGGTCCAATTCCAGAGTGAGTCCACCCGAAACCGACCTCATCGGAAACAGAAGCCACCGAAACATGCCCATCAGTACTACCAGTCTTAGCATAACACCCATCAGGACTGTGGATACCAGAGAAAAAGCCATCGACACCCTCCAGACAATACCCACCACCTTCCAAGGAACGTCCGAAAATACCAAACCTGCCACAATACCTGTTCGAAGTGTCCCTTACAACACAAAAGCCACCGTTGATCTTATCCAGGGGACCAAGTAAAATCTCTCCCGGAATCTCCCAGAACCTTTTGAAGCTCCACAGAGATCCCAAGAGGGCAGAACAATCACCAGGCTCACATGGAGAATTACCAAGAACCCCCATGGAACCAATGACAATTCCGGATTCAGAATTACGAGGACACCCATCAAGATCAAGACTTTCAGGGACCACTTCTGGGCATGCAAGCAGGCAGGCTAAATCAGAGCATGTCTCCACCGAGGAAGCATCTGAGTACGCTGGTAACCGAGGCACACTTGGGCTTTCTGGGTCACAGAGCACACTGGGGTACACCAGCACAGGAGACACCTCAGTACATGTCGGGGAACTGCCAACCTCAGAGTCCGGCACGACAAGACCAAAACCAGTACCGGACAGAGAATCATCATGAGTGGAGGTCACAGGCACTGGACTTTCACAAGAAGACTCGGATACAAATTCAGAAATTTCTGTGACAATAATATCATCATTGACTACATATGAGTGAAGCTCCATCAGAGCTGAAAAGGTAGCCAGCAAGGCAGCAATGCCTACGGAAGAGGGTAACACCTCAGAAGGACTTGGGGGGCAGGAGACATCTCCTACAAGTTCTAAACCCTTTGGGAGGAACTCGGAGACCTCAAGAACATCAAACAAGACCTCAGGAACATCATTTTTCAAGTTTTCTCGGAAGGATTCTGAACTATCCATGTTACAGGGCAAAACTGGAACTTTATTTTGTGGACAGGGCAGATGTCTCAGAAATGGTTCCACCATAACCTGAGACTGGATCTCATCATCATGAGGGGAATGTACAGGTATATTTACTGGAACACACACTGACTCCCTAACTTCATTCTCACTGTACCCAGAATTCTGTGTGGCAGTCAAACTAGCTTGTAACTCCAAAACTGCAGAAAAACAGGTGAGTATAGTGGCAATACCTAGACGAGCCTCTAGGGACACTGCAGGAGACTCTAAACAAGGCCATCTTAACTCATCCAGAGTACAGGGTGCAGAATCAGCACTTTCCTCAGAACAAGAAAGGGACTCACAAATGTCAGTGTGATTGGACATCATATTGTTATTCATGGTACAGGGCAGGCTCAGAGAAACTTTCTCTGGACCCAGCAAAGATGTTTCAGAGTCAGATTCGCAAAACCGAAGCGCTGTCTCACTCTTAGATTCGGCTAACAATGTCAAATCCGAGGAGCCAGAACGCAAAACCTGCGAATCCAAGATCGCTTTAGGTTGTGAAACTGACGCTTCCATAGCGCAAATCTCCGCGATCTGCGGAGCAGACTGCAAGGCATCTAGGGTCGAAACACTGGAGCAATTGTCCCCAGGCAACGGGCCCTTACAAGTGTGAACAGGGTGAGACAGAGACTCATCTGCAGAAGAAATAGCGACATCAACAGAATAATCTTTATTAGGCATATTAATTTCACTTTTGATGCTGCATAGTTTAGGAATTTTTCCCATAGCAGGATCATAGATGGAAAATCTTAAAGATCTGTTCTTAGATGACAAGGGATCCCACATCTCTTTGAGAAAACTGGCACATTCATGTTGATCACAATCTGCAGGAACATCTGAGAAACAGGCATTACATCGCATAGATTCAAACTTCACGCAATCAGGAGAGAATCTTTCAAGATTCGCACAGGAATCAACCACAGTAGTGCACCCATTCATGTCAGGTCGCACAATATCTAGACTCACATGCTTTACCCCAGAAAGGCAGGAACAATCATCCGATAACGATGTCTCTTTATTGAAGTCAATTGATTGGTGTGTGTGCAATTCATCCAAAATCGTCTGCCACACATAAGTCACCGGATTCACAAAACATTCGTCACACTCATCAGAGTCAATCAAAGCGTACACCGAATCAAGACAAGCATAAAGAATCTCTGCGCTTTTTGCGATGTAGAAATCGCAAAACGCCTTCCAATCAATCTCGAACTCCTCAATTAATGCTCCAATATCCCATGGAGCAAATGGGGGTTCAAACAACCCGGTTTCCAAGAAACCCTCATAAGGGTTGGGGTCAGGAACATGCAAAGACTTTCTTACTCCTTTAATATAGAAAATAATTCTGCCTATCAAAGGATCCACAAATGCCCTTTCTTGGGGTAATGAAACCTGAGACTGAGAAATTTCAGACTTTACAGAAACAATTTTTTTATTTGTAGTTGCTATAGGCAACGGATTTTTCAGCTGAGAAGTCTTCCTTTTTTTCCTGCTTTTAGTCCTTGCTGCTTTAGGTGGCTGCTGTTTAGACCCAGAGGAATAGTTACTGCATTCATTTTCAAACTGAATGGTTTTGCATGAAGTAGGTAGAGCAGCTGACTCATTAGCAACTACACACTCATACAGGGCAGGTGGCAAGCAAGGCAACTCAAACCAGTAGGAGAATGTAAATGTAAGAAACTGATACAGATTATCATTCCAAGAATTGTCTTGCAATATTTCATGAGCCCATACAAACAGATCGTCTTTCAAAAGCACATAAGCTAATTGGAGAGCAGACGTGGACGGATCAGTAATTTGAAAAGTAGGATTCAGACAAAATTTTACGCATTCAGAGAGAAAATCCTCTTTCGTCTCTGAATGTAATATTTTGAAACTCTTAAAGACACAGGAACCATACTCAGCAAAATCGTACAAATCAGAAATTCCCTCGACACTGGGGTTTTGGGTTGGGCTGCTCATAATGTAACGATTGTGGGATATCTCCGTGTTCAGCGCACAAAGATGTGCGCTGACACTGCGGAGGTCCTCCACAAGCGTGTCAAGATACTAGAACCCAGCTTTTGGTGCAAGCACCAGTAGAGGGAAATTCCTGTCGGCAGAGGGCGCTGGGGAGCGCAGAGGAACCAATCCCCTGCACCTCCACAAATGCCAGACAGGAATTGCGCGAAGCGCAGAACGCAATCGCAAGAGAAGCGATTGCGAATGAGAACGAGCAAAGGGACAGGTTGTATGTGTGTGCGCCAATCTAGTCGCCACCCCGCGACCGCGCACACACAACAGCAGGTGCGAAACAGAAACGCAACCGCCAAGAACGGCGATTGCTGGAAGTGACACAAGGCAGATCAGAACAGAATACGAGGATAGCAAAGGCACAGCAAATCATACAATGAGAAGATACGGAAAATAATAAACGCTAGCTAACCGCGAACACCGCACTCATTCGCAACAGTGCACGCAGTTATGCGCGGTCTCCACGTGATAAGCACAATAGAGACAAGCACGCCTAACTAACCATCAACAGACAAACACGAAACAAAGAACGTGAACGCTTGCTTAACGGTTACCTCATCGAGCCTACAGCAAGCGCCCGTATCAGACAAGACAGACAAACGAGAAACAGGAACTAGGCAGAAAGGATCCACCGCTCTTCCGCCAGAGCAAGTGTGATCCAAGCAGGAACACAGATCAGAAAGATCCACAGCCGCTAACGCTAGCGGCTAGTGCGATCTAAACAAGACAGATCAGATGAGGTAGCTGGTAGCAACCGCTGCTCCAGCTTACACTCCAGAAACTAGATCAGAAGGATCCACAGCCGCTACCGCTAGAGGCTAGTGCGATCCAAACAAGACAGAGCGATTCGCTATCAACCGCCGCTGGTGACAGCGCAATCACGACAGACAAGACAGGACAGAATAGGAAGTACAAATTATACACAAACTGACTGCACTAACTAGGAATGCAAGGAGCACTCCCCAAGAATTAACTATACTAAGAGAGCAGTGGCTGACACTCCAGGTGAGTCCAGCAGGAACAAACCTCTATGAGCAGCGAAGCATTGTGGGACACACATAGTACTTATAGTACACGCCTCCAATGAATGTGGCCAGGCAATTTGCATGACAACGTATGCAAATTCCTCAGCAAGCACAAGCTGCAAAACTGACAGAAGGTCTTCTTTCCAGAGTCCTGCAGCATGCAGACCTGAATAATGATCGTTACAGTTGGCAACTGTTCAAGGGGTGGAGCTACATCCCATAAGCTGATGCTGGCCCTCCTCCCGCAAATGATGATGCTCTGTGCCCCAAACCACTGGTAAGCTGTATAAAGCCTCGGGAGCTATATGCTGGGGAGGATGTGGATGATCCTGAAAAAGAATTGGAAAATGTTAACTCAGTTGTGGGTGGTAGATGGCTTGGGGGGACCTGAAGCTGGCCCTGGGAGTGACCTGACAGCTTGGAGGGGGGGGGGGGGTAGGGAGACCCAACATCGGTCACTGGGAAAAACCTGACAGCGGGGGGGGGGGGGGGGGACCTGACATCAGCCACTGGGGGAAACCTGACAGCAGGGGGGGGGGGGGGGGGAGACCTGATGGCAGCCCTAACTCTCCAGAAGATGTCTGGTTTCCCATCCTTTTAGGCTTGGTGCGCCTTATGGTCAGGTGCATCATATGGAGGAATTTTCTATGCGTTTTCAAAGTGTTTTTCAGCCATTTTGTGTATTTCGTGCTTACATTTTTATTTCCCTAATCAATGGCACTTTTCTATGGGACAAGCTTACCTCTTCCAATCTCATCCTCAATTTGTAAAATACAAAAAAGAACGGACTACCAAGGTAAGTTGTGATACCAAGGTGTAAATAAATATACTCATGGACCAGGGTTACCACATAGGCAATCACTGTAGTAGCAGGTGGGGAGACTAGACCTGACCCCACTCAGGTTAAGAAGTCGCTCTCTGTAGATCAGAAAGATGGGGTAACACCCCTCCACCATGGGTGGACTAGACAGTGTACTGAAACATATAACAGAAGCACCAAAACAGGGTCAAATTGATTAAAAACCTTTTATAATGAGGAGGCAGTGGTGGACTTACCTCCTCCAAGAAGACACCAAAAACCATTGATTTATGGTCAACAATAATTTTTACTCAAAAACACTCCAGAATGCGTGTTATATATATATATATATATTACTATTTTCTGAAATTTTTGAATTTTGAATTTTTTGACTTCTATTTTAAAATGAAAGACAATTTTAAAGAGACTCTGTAACAAAAATTGCATTCTGTTTTTTATCATCCTACAAGTTCAAAAAGCTATTCTAATGTGTTCTGGCTTACTGCAGCACGTTCTACTATCACCATCTCTGTAATAAATCAACTTATCTCTCTCTTGTCAGACTTGTCAGCCTGTGTCTGGAAGGCTGCCAAGTTCTTCAGTGTTGTGGTTCTGCTATGAACTCCCCCTTCCAGGCCCCTGTATGCACACTGCCTGTGTGTTATTTAGGATTAGAGCAGCTTCTCTCTTCTCTCTTATCTTTTACAAGCTGAATAAATCGTCCTCTGAGCTGGCTGGGCTTTCACATACTGAAGAATTACAGACAAGGGCAAAGCTGTTTGCAGTAAGAAACATGCAGCCTGAAACTTCAGTGCATGAGAACAGGGGGAAAGAAACACACAAATAATCTCTTGAGATTCAAAAGGAAGGCTGTATACAGCCTGCTTGTGTATGAATGTATTTTCTATGTGTGGACATACTGTACATCAACCTTCTTCCTGTTTTGGTGGCCATTTTGTTTGTTTATAAACAAACTTTTTAAAACTGTTTTTAACCACTTTTAATGCGGCGAGGAGCGGCGAAATTGTGTCAGAGGGTAATAGGAGATGTCCCCTAACGCACTGGTATGTTTACTTTTGTGCGATTTTAACAATACAGATTCTCTTTAATGCCTTTTTTTTCCTTGAAAATTCTTTTTATTAAAGTTTCAATGTTAAACATACAGTCACAAACATTGTGTACAGTTGTTATACAGGATTTTTTTTTTAGTTAAAGTGAAAATCCTAATTGCTCCCCAGTGTGAAGTGGCAGGGGTTTCCTATCAATCACTTTATAAAGAAGTATTTCTGACAGCTACTGCATTGCCCAGAGCTGCTTGACCTCTAAAGACTGAGACTTGGCCTGGTTTGGAGACCCTCTACATTCAGTTTCTTGATTGGTAACAAAGTGCAAAATAACTCAATATGTTTAATTTTAGTGCACTGCTAAGAAAGGCTCATTTTTTGAGAAAAACAATTTTACTTCATCTACGTTACATCCAAACAACAAGACATTTGGCGTTTTCATATTTCATTTTTGGTAAGCACAAGGATGGTTATTGAGTGTTTATCATACTTGAGAAAAAAAACTGGCAAGATCTGCAGAAGCCAGAGCTGATTGCAGCTACGCCTGAAATCAAAAAGCAAAACAGTCAAACCAAACATTTAACAGGTAGCGTAGAGCTATTTTGGTCCTGCTGTGTCAAAAAAACAAAAACCTCTGTGATTAATTAAATAAAAGTATCTGAAAATTATATTAGTTTTTGTAATATATTTTTATACTTCTCTATTTCACTTGATTGTAGTTTGATTTAAAGTGCAATTTAATTTTATTTTAAAGAAAAAAAATTCATTTGGCTATCCATATTGCTGAAAATGAATAACAACGGACATCTGTGGCATAGCTACAGGGTCCAGTGCAATGTTTACACTGCCCCTCCACCATCAGCACTACTGGCCATATCCTGCTGACTTTTCTCTTGAGTAGAAAAGGGACGAATCCCAAATTTTCTCAACTCCAAATCCAAAAAGATTTTTGATTTTCTTGAATATTTTGAATCTCGAATCTAACGAATCCTGTACATAAGAATTGTGCGATCTATGTTAAGAATAGTAATTAGACTTAGAATAGTGTATACTAACGTCTCTTCTTACACAGATCACACAATTCTTATGTAGCGAATTCATTAGCTTCGAGATTGGAAAGATTTGAGAAAATCAAATCTTTTTGGATTCAGATTTGAGGAAATTTGGGATTTTGAGTTTTCTCTAAGGAGATATTTTTTCATCTTATCTAAAAAGTAATTTTTCAGTACTTAGCAATTGAAAACGTACTAAAAAGTAGGTGAAAAGGTAATATTAACTTCATTTTGACTGATTTCTTGCTTGTTGGGAACTTAAAGGGAAGGTTCAGGGTGAGGGAAAAAAAATCAAAATCAAAATCCACTTACCTGGGGCTTCCTCCAGCCTGTGGCAGGCAGGATGTGCCCTCAGGGCCACTCCGCAGGCTCCCGGTGGTCTCCGGTGGCCGACCTGACCTGGCAAGGCCGGCGGCCAGGTTGGGCTTCTTCTGCGCTCCAATCTGCGGTTCACGCGGGCGCGATGACGTCATCGGACGTCCTCCGGGCGCGATGACGTCATCGGACGTTCTCCAGGCTGTACCTCACCCTGAACCTTCCCTTTATGAAGTATGTTATTGATAACTTATGAAATGTCTAATTGGAGAAAACTCAGGAGAAAAGTCAATAGGATATTATTATTATTATTGTTTAGTATTTATACAGCGCCAACATCTTCCGCAGCACTTTACAGAGACTAAAGTCTAACATGGCCCTATTTGTATAAAAATCTCATCATACAGACCACTAAAATGGTCTGTCTGAGGACTGTGTGAGAGAAGTGTAAACAAGGATAACATTATATTTATGGTGATTATTGATGTAGTTTTTCTTTAATGAGGCCCCGGCATGCTGTGGATCTACTAGTGGTGTAAATACTGGTTCCACTTGCAATTCATCTTCCTGCACCACCTTGTTCAATATCTGGGGAGAGAGGGAGCTGAGTGAGCAGCATGATTCTTCTATTTCAGAGGCATAACTTCAAGGGAAGCAGCCCTTACAGCTCCCTTCAGGACCCAGGGCCTTGGAACCCAAACTGCTTATACCTTCCCCTGTCTGAAACAGTGGCCCTCACTCCAGAGTAGGAGTTTTCCCCGCAGGCTGTGGGGGTAGAAAGAAGGGGTTATGAATGTAGGGGTCCCCATCAAAGTTTTACTGGGGGAGTCCCATGATCTTTAGTTACACCACTGCTCTACTGTTTATAGACAAACACAAGACAAATAACATTTATATCACACTTTTCTCCTGGCTGACTCAAAGGGCCAGAGCTGCAGCCACTGGGACTTACTCTATAGGCAGTAGCAGTGTAAGGGAGTCTTGCCCATGGTCTCCTCACTGAATAGATGCTTGCTTACTGAACAGGAAGAGCCAAGTTTTGAACCCAGGTCTCCTGTGTCAGAGGCAGAGCCCTTAAAGAGTACCCGAGCCGAAGCTCGGGTACACAACATCAGATACTTACCTAAAGAGAGGGAAGCCTCAGGATCCTGTTGAGGCTTCCCCCTTGCTGTTTTGTCCCCCGTCACTGAGCATGGCCCCCAGAAGATTAGCAACAATGCATTGTCGCTAATCCTTATGGGGCCACTCACCTCTTCTTCCTGATGTGGGGCTGTTCAATAGCTGACCCAGCCCACCTGCTTGTGCGCGTTAAGCCCAAGCCAAGGGCTCCGTGGTACTACGTATGTGCGGGCGGGCTTGTGCAGCTACTGCGCGGCCCTGCATCAGGAAGAAGAGCTGCGCGGCCCCGACGTGAAGGAGGAGAACAGAGGCGCCAAAAGGATAAAAGAAAGCTAAATGAGCTTAAAAGCCAAATTCTTGGTAAATAGAGGAGGTAGTGGTGGACTTACCTCCTCCAAGTAGACACAACGACTGTAGTAAAGACAGTCAATATATTTTATTTATGAACTCCAAATATGCAACGCGTTTCGCAGGTTTGATCCCGCTTCATCAGGCAATAACAACGGTGCAATAGCATATGTGGTCAGTAGAAGAGCCAGACACCTCTGTGACCACATATGCTACTGCTCCGTTGTTATTGCCTGATGAAGCGGGATCAAACCTGCGGAACGCGTTGCATATTTGGAGTTCATAAATAAAATATATTGACTGTCGTTACTACAGTCGTTGTGTGTCTACTTGGAGGAGGTAAGTCCACCACTACCTCCTCTATTTACCAAGAATTTGGCTTTTAAGCTCATTTAGCTTCCTTTTATCCTTTTGGCGCCTCTGTTCTCCTGCATAATATTGAGTCCACCCTGGGTGGAGGGTTAAACCCCATTTTTTCTCATCTACAGAGAGCGACTTTTTATTCCTGAGTGGGGTCAGGAAAATCTCCCCACCTGCCTTTACAGTGGTTGCCTAATGGTAACCCTGGTTTGTGAGTATTAATATTTACTCTATCTAGTAACCATTTACCAGTACATATTACACTATTGGGGCTCTTGGTGTGTCTTGTTTTTATCGACGTGAAGGAGAGCTGTGCTCAACAACCTGGGGGCTTAGATCAGCGAGGGAAGCTTCAGTAGGATCCTGAGGCTTCCCTCTATCAAGGTATGCATTTGATTTTGATCCCACTTTAACCAGGACACTATCTAACCACTACTTTTATAGTCAGGTGGAGGATAGTAGTGAGCATGTGACTAGTGCGTTTCAGTCTTAAAAACATGCCATTCATTTGAATAGGATTCTGAGCTATGTGCATTTATTCATTGCTATGTTTTGAATGTCAAGAGAGAAAGAAAGTCCACTGAATGACAGCTGAATGGAGGAAATCTGCTTATCTTATCTTCTATATGTAGGAAGCCAAATGCCTATTCCTTGCAAGCATCGCTCCCCCATTGTAGCTCATCTTGGCAGGGGAGCAGCATCTGCTATTGGTTTACCGTGTATAAGCAGCTGAGGAGAGAAAAATGGCATTGTAAGAAAAACACAACTAACTCAATGCTGCGCTCACTAAGTGATATTTATCATTTTAAAAACGATGTTCTCTGCTCCAAGACATTACCAAACCGGTCTAGTCGAATGATTAAGCTAAATGTTTGCATTTATATAAGCCTTGAGAGAGAGAGGAAAAAAAACGTTTGGCATTTTTACAACGTCAATAGGATTTTGGAATGGCTTCAGCACATTGTTATTTGTCAGAGGGAAAAAAAAATTGCGTTCTGCTTAGGCGTTTTGGCTGGAAAAATGGAGAGAACTGACCAAGAACAGAACCCTGTTTATCAATGTCAGATCTTTAAAAGAAAGCTGAATGCTTTAGTGGTTTTTGGTTTATTTTTTTTAGCCCTAATCATAAACATTCGGCCGCGTTAATTATCTAATTCTACTGGAAACATGGAATGCTAAGCTTTGTTGAACATTAAAAAGTATGATATTGATTTTCCATTTTCTGGAGATCGTTAGCTATTTTGTGGCTGGCCACGCATGTGGGGTCTAATTTACTGGCCTAGCGTCTTGTGTTCACTTCAGAAAGTCCAATCAGGCTTATGGGAAGTTTCTGTGCTTTTTAAAGCTGAACTGTAGGGTTTTTATTGAGCAGTTTTTATTGGGGTCTTGCTCATTAAAACAAATCGATCTGTCGCTGGCCCTATGGGCTACAGCTCAAGTCCTTTACCACCTACAAGTTCTCTGCCCTTAGTTCTGGGCACATTCCCCCATAATGCAAAATAATAACTCCAATTATGTATTAAAAAAAACCCAAATGCCTTTAGTGTTATTTTTTTCAGTGTGGTTGGGTGACTAAAGGTGGCCAACCGATATTTTTTTCTTGATTGTTTGTATAGTTTGAAAAACTAAATCAATCCTCCTTATGCTATTTAATCCTCCTTATGCTTTTATCCCTTGATGACGGCAAGAGCCGAAACTAGTCGGACTCGGGACAAGAGCGGGCAGCACGGAGGCAGGATCGAGTGGTGAGGTCTTAGTACCACTTTTGAGTGGGAAGCGCAACAAGCCAAGGAGGGTCCTGAGTCGATATGGACCCTCTTGAAGTACGTGCTCACCCTGAATTGCCTGTACTGCTTTTATCCAGAAGTAAATGAACTTTTACTATCCACTGAAAGCATCCCTGTTCATCTCATTTGCACATTGAGTGCACACAGGTGGTGAAGTGGAGAGATACACCAGTAAGAAGAGTATACCTGCACTGTGACACAGTAATATTACATTGACTTATTGGATGTGAGGATTCATCCCTACACAGCAGCAACCTACTCATATTTATTTGGGGCGCCACGGTACTCTTTCTGAAAAGTATGCTATTTAATTGTTTCTGAAAACTACTCTGGATATTCTACCGCGTCTGATAGATCAAAACTTTGAACATTTTGAAAATCTGTTCGATCTTCCCAATTGAAAAAAAAATTGCATTCAATTTTTATACAATTAATCATTTATATCCTATATAATAATAGGCAAGTGTCCCTGCGTCTGTCCGTGTGTCAGTGCTTTTTAGCACTGCGCATGTGCAGGGACAAGACGCAGAGACACTGCCAGAGCCGGAGGAGGACAGGGGGCGAGAATGGTCGGGCATGTGTGCGTGCGCACGACGGGCGCATGTCGTGCGGGCGGTGGGCGCATGCGCACGCATTTCCGGCGTTCATGGCGGGGGCACGCGTTGTGTAGGCGCACATGCTGCGGCGACCTA